>NC_056743.1:727933793-728171293 GCF_019279795.1 Protopterus annectens
CACAAGAAAGTTTAGTACTCATATTTACAAGATGTTTATGCTAATTCAGATATTTTTGTGCATTAGATTCTGTCAGACTTGGTATTTGTGGAACAGACTTGAAGAAGTTTTAGGACAATAAAAACATAGCCGGCAAGCCATGTTCAATGCTAATACTTTTCCAGGAATAAATAAACACTTACATTTAAAATCAGTTTTAAATAAAAGGTATTTAGAAATTGACTTACATTTATATTAATGATTATCAATAGCAATTAGATGCCAATACATTGTTGGAGACATTCAGCGAGCACTCTGCTTCTTTGTTTACTAAAGAGAGACACAATGCAGTGCCAATAAAGGAGGTCATGGTGCCGCTAAGGATGACTAGGTTATCACTGAGTTTCAGCAAAGCAGAAGCAGGGCAAATATTGATAATGGTTAATATCCTAACCTATATGGGGTTATCATACATGGTTTTGAGGGACATGAGGACACTAGAAGGGCTACATTTGCTGCTATAAAATGTGTGACTGAAAAAATAGACTGTTCTTAGGGACTGCTTGCAGGATCTTATGATGCTGCTCCACTAAAGGGTTTCTTGGACTAAGACTCCAGACAGGTTAGCCTATTCAGCTGGTTCTGATAATAATAACTGAAAAGCAAGTTTCTGAAAAATAATCTCTTAGAATATCTACATTTGGGCCACTGCAGGATCCTTAACAGCACACCTGCATAAAGAAAAGATCTTTCCAGTTCAGCCATTACTATGACCTGATCATCCTTATTGATAAAGGACGTCTAGTAGATGTTGTATATCTGAAGTATAACAAAGCCTCCAGCTTTGCCTCATACAAGATGCTGTTAGGTAAAGTGTGGCATTTGGGGACTGAGCTTTACACAGTGAAGTGGGTGGGGACTGCAAGGAATGGTGATAACAGAGCAGGTCACAACCGCAATGATAGTGACTAGGAACACATCAAAAGGATTGTCTCTGTTGCTAGCCTTCTTTGGGATATAAATGATGGACATTGCACCAGTTAAGATGTAATGGAAGTCTCTTAGTAGATTACATCAAGATGTGGGCAGTAGCTCTGGGAAGGAATACTGATGCTTGAAATCTTCAAAGACTTATACAGCAGTTAACACCTTAAAGCTTGGCTTAATGCCAGAACATATGAACTAATGCAGTTTGGCAACAGGGAACTATGTCCCACAAGAGGATGCCAAAACATCATATACTGTTGATACTGACGTAAATGAGTCAGAAATGTTATTGATATTTAGGATGAATTACACAGCACTGTGAAGAAATGCAGAAACCAAATTTAGCAGATTGTTTAGAAGCTTATCTAAAGTGGTCCTCTCAATGTGCAAGACATTTTTAACCTAGTGAATATTACTTACAGTTTTGTAAGCTATACCTGAATAACTAAATTAGGCTTGTGAAATGTTTCATTTTGGTGCTTGTGTATACTTGGACAGACTGCTGAAAGGATCACTAGGGATATGTTTTATTTTGCTGTTTGTGCAAACTTTGACATACTGCTGAAGTGATCAGTAGGGAAATGTTACATGGTGGCACTTGTGCATACCTGAATATACTGCTGAAGGCACTGTTTGGGGAAATGTTTCATTGTGAGTGAAGTGTTTTGCATACATGGGCAGACTACTGAAGGGATCACTGCGGGAATGATTCATTTGGTGTCAGTGTAGTGCTTGTGCCATAGTTGGACATACTGTTGAAGAGATTGGGGGGGTGTTTCATTCTGGTGCTTGTTCATACTTGGACATACTGCTGAAGGGATCATTGGGGGAAGTGTTTCATTTTGGTGCTTGTGCATTCTTGGACATACTTCTGAGGGATTGATGGGGGAAGTCTTTAATTTTGGTGCTTCTGCATACTTAGACAAACCACAAAAGGGATCAGTGAGAGAAGTGTTTCACTTTGGTGCTTGTGCACACTTAGACATACTGCTAAAGTGATTGGTGGTAAAATGTTTCATTTTGGTACTTGGACATATGGTTGAGGGATTGATGTGGTAAGTGTTTAATTTTGGTGCTTGCGCATACTTGGGACAAACCGCTGAAGGGATCGGTAGGAGAAGTGTTTCATTCCGGTGCTTGTGCATACTTGGACAAGCTGCTGAGGGATTGGTGGGGAAATGTTTCATTCTGGTGCATGTACATACTTGGACTAACTGCTGAAGTGACTGCTTGGTAGAATAATTTATTTGTGTCATTTTAGTGCTTGTAAATATTTAGACAAGCTACTCTTCAGTAGCCCCAGTTGCTGGCGAAAATAACTTTGATCCCATTTATTTATTAAATGCTACTTCTGTTACTATGATTATTACTAACTAAACAATGTGTCCTACTGTCTGTAGATTTTCTGCATATCTGTATTTATTTTTCAGTTTCTTTAATGGCCAAAAACGTTCATTCGACTAGTTTTTAACATATAAATGAATAATGTCTGGTACTGTTACACTTACAGTGGTTGCCACCTGGAGGGCTGTGAGGTTTGAAAGATTATCTTCTCAGAAAAAAAAAATCTCTTTTTAATCATACCACAAAATGCATCCAGAAACCTTTTATTTCCCAGAGAGTAGTAATTCTTGCTGTACAGAAATAGTCAGAGATCATGGAAAAGAAATCCTTCATAAATCATTCAGCAGTGCTGTGCTAGTAATATAATTATTGCACTTTGAACTTAACATATGCAATGCCAACAAAAATAATTATATACCTTTCAGACAACTTGGATACACCATTTTCCCTAGCATAATCCAGTAACACCTTACCCACATGTATCTGGTATTTAAGTTATTAGGTCTTGTGGATAAGTGTAAGTATTATCTCCACCCCTATCATTATCATGCAATCTGGAGTGTGTCTTTCATGGTCAAAATTTACAAACAGATGAAACAGTGAACCTGGGCACAAAGATGCAACAAATACAGGAAAACGCATTTCTGTTCACTTATACTTTCCATCAGTCTTGTCCCGTTGGTTTATACTGAATAAGATGCTTTAAGTGTAACGTAACTTTAGAGCATTTGCAGCTGACACCAGCTTATTCAGTGGGTTAGTGTAGTGCTCCCCCCACACCACCTCATAGACATAATTATAAAGCTGGCTCCATGCTTTCTCTGTTAAAAATTTTGGTTAGATTAAATTTCATAGGCACCCAAAGAAGTCATACCATGTCTAGCAATAATACTTTCTAGTAGGGAGTTCATTAATTCTAGCTTTGTTAGAAAAACCTGCATGTTTTATGAGTTGTCTCACTGAGTGGTTATGGCTGTAAAATCAAGTCAGGCACTTTTACAATGCACAGAATGTCGAAGCAGTTGCAATTTTGTGGTTCATCTAGTTACTTCCTGACAGCTTCCCCCACCTCAATAGCAGATGACTTTCTGATTTTACTGTAAAACAACTCTAGAGCATGCAGATATAATTTCTGAGTGCCACCCACTATGGTATAACAATATAAACTCTTACCTGCTCAGCCAAAGGAAAGACATAAGTATGCGTTTGTGTATGAGTGACTGCAAATGGTCTATTGTGCACACACATGTATGTCTGTGTATGTGTGTGTGTGTGTGTGTGTGTGTGTGTGTGTGTGTGTGTGTGTGTGTGTGTGTGTGTGTATAAATAAATAAATAAATAAATATATATATATATATATATATATATATATATATATATATATGCGTTTACATTACCCTATCATACGATTTAAATAGCGAATACTATTTCATAGTACCTAAAATATCTAAACCACAAAATATCGAACATACAGAACAGTGAATTTTTTCCCAGGGAAAAAAATTTGCTGTTCCAAAACACAAACACAACACAAGCATTCCAAAATAAATAAACCACGCACATACACTTAACAAAACCATAATTTTAACCCTACACTACTACCTATCCACTCACCGTAACCCAACCCTAACCCTAAAGTCCCTAACTACCACATACTCACCTTACCCGCTCCCTAACCCTAAAGTCCCTAACCACCGCACACTCACCTTACCCACTCCCTAACCCTAAAATCCCTAACTACTGCACACTCACCTTACCCGCTCCCTAACCCTAAAGTCCCTAACTATCGCACACTCACCTTACCTGCTCCCTAACCCTAATGTCCCTAACTATCGCACACTCACCTTACCCCGATCCATTCCCACACTTACCTTAACCCGGTCCGTAACCTCCGTTGGCATACTTACCTTATCCCGGTCCGTAACCTTCCCACCACAGTAGAGTAAATAGCGAAGCCATGGAACGGACAACCAAAATCTTACCCTAGGTAAGATTTCAAAGTTCTGTGGCTTTGCTATTTTAAGTTTTTGACAAAAATGGGTCGATATTATAGCATTCGAAGTTTAAAAACTTCAATACTATAATATATATATATATATATATATATATATATATATATATATATATATATATATATATATATATATATATATATATATGTGTGTGTGTGTGTGTGTGTAGAAAAAGAGAGAGAGATATTATAAAACGTACAATTTAACTGACAATACCAAACACATACAATTTGGATGACTTGGTGAGCAGATGATAGTACACACATAAATGCTGCACTAACAAAAAAAGATAATGCATATTTAAGCTACATCTTTCCAGAAATATTGAATGCTTTTAAGGTGTGGTATCTTTGTATAGTTTGTTTTTTCTCTAATATGCATGTGTTATTGCGCTTCTGTAAGATGAACAAGCATACAACCCGCGTTAAAGAAAGGAGTTTTATTTCTCTTATAGTGCAGAAACTATCTATCTTTTGTTCCACCTCTTCTTACAGCTGGTGCAGATTTCAGATTATTTTGCTCAGCGAGCTGGGTTGCTTTGTTGTGCTGTCTCCTGCCTATAGACACATATCTGATGGATTCCAGTTGTCTGCTGCACCAGCTATTACACCTATGCCTTAACTAATAACCTGCTCGTACTTAATTACTGCCTCACACACATGCCTAACCCACATATACGCTACTGAAATAGGCTGCTGTTACCTATCACAGTACTTTCCCAGTGAACTTAAAACCAGAATGGATGACTGGACCACCACATGTGGCTGAGCTTATTGATGACCTCTTTTGGCCATAAGCTGTGTAAGCAGCTATGAACACTTCCCCACTACCTCTCATTTGCTCACCTTACAGGAACTCAACTGTCTCCTTTGAACAATTTCTCTAAATTCACTCTCACAAACCACTAACAGCAAGACATTTTCTTTGGGAAGACATATGATATGCTATAAAAGTACCATCAACTTCCCCCACCCTTACTTCCAAATGAATATCTCATCTGGTCATATGTCTTTATTATTATTTTTTTTTTAATATTTAGAGCTGAAAGTGTCCATTTTGTTACTATACAAATAATTTTTATTTGAGTCCTCTGCAGTTAACGTTACGGTCAGCTATGTCCTTTTCAGCCACGTTCTTCTGCTGTTTTTTTGTTCAGCAGGCATCTTACACTACTACACTCACAAGTGCACTGTATTGTTCATATTTCTACTTTTTGTACTACGTTTATCTGTGCTACCAATGAAGTCCTAGTATTACTTGCTTTTTGTCTCAACCAAATTGAAAAGTTATGTACCTACTCTGGGTATTTTGACTTGGACTTTGACACATACACTGCCACATGTGTTACTGTTTTCTTCAGCTAAAACTTTACTGGGCATTTTGGCACCTCTTTTAAAAGTTATGTAATATCCATGTACTCTATTCAATAATATCAGCACTCTATGTACAAGGTGCAGGAGTAGAACCCACAGCCTTCTGCACCAAAAGAATATATGCTACCTGTTGTGCTACTAGCAGTTAAATTCATGGATTATATTCCTTGCAGTGTTTAAAGGTGCAGAGTTGTGATGAATTTGGATTTTCCTAGAGATTCCTATCTACCAGTTCTGTTATTACAGCTTGAAGCTTCCTGTCTGATTATGTTTGTCCCTAATTAACACTAGGATTTCAAAGCTAAGTGTTCAAGCTTTCATATCATAAATGTCATGAAGATTTTACACTAGGAATACTATGACTCTTGAGTGTGCTTCACTATTTTAACTTACACTATATAGTTTTAGTATTTCATCTTATTATACTAAGCACATTGAACTTTTAACAAGCATTTTTATTAAAAGGTACACAATATCATTAATTTCTCATTTATATGTGTGTGTGTGTGTGTGTGTGTATAAATTTGGGTTGATTATGTCATTAAGTATTTATAAAACTTTTAAATTAACAAAATATGTAGTATAAGTCTTACTTTGGCTCTCTGTCCTTTAACAGTTGCTGGGATTCCTATGGATACATTTTTTAAAGTGTTTTTTTTTTTTTAAGTGCAAGCATTTTGAGGTCCTGAGGAGGCATTGGTGCATCAGGCATAGGCTGGGAGGTTTACCCTGATTCAGTGTACCCACAGCTTACCCTGAGTTAGTGTATCCACAATCTGCATTAGAATAACACAGCCTTATAAAGAGGTGCTTCCTGACTTGGCTAGATACTAAGCGGACCTTCCTACCAGTGGAGAATGGTAGGTACAAACTATGTTTACATGACCTTGAAGAGGTCTTTGTAGATAAATGTAACTTGTGTTTGTGGGTATAATATTGACTTGCTGGGAAGTAATGACCCTGTGATCATAATGTATACCTGGGTAGTTGATAAATGTGGTCTGGACTGTGCTACTGATGTTCCACTAGGGATTTCCTTTCTTCAGTACCCAAGGTGTGGTAGGACCACTGATGATAGTATAACAAACAATGTAGGTCAGATCTTTCAAGTTCTTTGTGCAGTTTAGCTAGCACAAACTTTTAAATGGGTTAAATATCAGACATGAACAAAAAACATTAAATAATTTATGAAACACAACAAACAGTGTCCATACTAACATTCAGTTTGCACTATAACATTTTAAGGTCTTGTATTTAATCTTGGGATGAGTTACTTGTTAATGTACACAAGAAGCCATATCACATCAGAAATATTTCCAACAAAATGCAGAATAAGCCTGTGCAACTGAACATCCAGCTGCAAGACAAACACCCAAGATTTAATGAACATAAACATTTCACACACTATAAAATAACAATAAGAAGTTTGCTACAGATCACCCACCATGTCCCAGGACCCCCACTCCACATTCCTGAAAACACTGGGAAACATAAAGGTCCTACCAAACACCCTGACATTGGGTGATTTCAATTACCCAAACATTAACTGGGAGAACTACTCAAGTACAAACTCCCTTGCCCAACATTTCCTAGAATTTATAAACTCAAATGCCCTGGATCAATTGGTCAACACCCCCACCAGAGGGGACAACATATTGGACCCGGTCATCACCAACATGGTGACCGGTGTTCCACACCAGAGGTCAACCCCTTGCTGGTTAGATCTGACCATAAACTATTCACTCTGGATATCCACATTCCGCCACCACCCCCGGTCAAAGAAACCACCGTGAAAAACTTTTCAAAAGCAAACTTCACGTTATTTAAGACCGAGGTGGGAAGTTTCAAAGCCCCCATGTTAAAGGATAACGCTGTCCAAGCTGCAAAATCCTTTACTAATGCACTCTATGGGCACCTACAAGAATGCATGGACTGTGCTATCCCAAACAAAACCAAGACTCACTCCTCCAAGAAAAGGAAACCAGTCTGGTGGACCCCTGCCATAAATGAGCTATACAATAGAAGGAGGAAAGTAGTACAGAAAAGAGTAAAATCCCAAGAAGGGAAGACATCCCTGATCAGTATCAGCAAGAAACTACATTCCCTCATAAAATCATCCAAGGCTAGCTTTGAAAGAAAAATTGCCATGGACTCCACAGATAACCACAAGGCATTCTTTAGCTATGTCAAGAATCTAAGTGGCAATTCTCAGATCTACTCAGAGTTAGTGCAGAATGGCACAAAATACACTGAACCAACTGATACAGCCAACATCCTGGCAGACAGGTTCAGTGCAAACTTCACCCCCCTCTCACCCCCAAAAGGGCCCATAACTATACCAGAAGAATGTAGTGCCCCGTAAATCACAGACACTCAGGTTAAAACAGCCCTCTCCAAAGCTAAAAATACAGCATCAATGGGACCGGATGGTGTCCCAGGCTGTGTCCTACACAAGCTCAAAGATGAACTAACCCCTCACCTAAACACACTGTTTAAACTCAGCCTCTCCACAGGCTACGTGCCCACAGAGTGGCACACAGCAACGGTTATTACACTCCACAAAGGTGGAGCCACAGCGGACCCCAGGAACTATCGCCCTATAAGCTTGACTAGCTTGGTCTGCAAAGCTATGGAGTGCATCATTGTGGATCTCATTAACAGAGACATTGGAAACCTCCAAATACTGGACCCTACCCAGTTCGGCTTTGTTAAAGGCAGATCATGTCTCCTAAACCTGGTGGACTTCTTTGAGACAGTTACCAAGGCTATAGACAAAGGAAAGGTGGTCCACACAGCCTACCTAGACATTGCAAAGGCCTTCAACACCATTCCCCACACAGGTATTACAGACAAGCTCACCAGCCTGAACATAAACCCCTACATCATGAGATGGGTTGCCAACTGGCTCACGGACAGAACTCACATGGTAAGTGTTGTGGGAGCTAGGTCTGACTCTAAACCGGTTACAAGTGGCATTCCCCAGGGCTCAGTCCTAGGACCCCTCCTGTTTGGCATATACTTCTCAGAGATACAGGCAAGCACAGGAGGACTATAGCTGACCAAGTTCGCAGACGACTGCAAACTAGGGGCTATAATTGACTCTCCAGCTGACATAGACATCCTCCAAAAGGGTCTCACTGAAACAGATACCTGGTGTCAAAACCATGGCCTCAAGCTAAATCCCAAAAAGTGCATAGTCATCCCCTTTGGAAAAAACAAAGTACCCACAAACTACCACATAGGTGGTAGCCCCTTAAATACGGAAGATGTAATAAGGGATCTGGGGACCCAAGTAGATAGTAACCTCTCTTTTGATAATCACATTGCCAAAGTGGTTAGAAAACCCTTCTATGTGGCCCACCTAATCACAAAAGGGTTTGCATCCAGATCGAAAGAGGTCATTGGGCCCCTCCATGCATCACTCATCAGACCCATCATAGAGTACAATGCCCCATTTGGGATGTACCTTGCAAGACATTTGCAACAACTGGAAAGACCACAGAAGTACCTCAGCAATAGGATCACTGGCCTCAAACAGATGCCCTATGCAGCTCGACTGAAGAAACTTCAGCTGTACTCGGTTGCATAACACCTACTCAGAGGTGATCTCTGCCTGACATACAAGGCCATGTCCAACCCAGAATTGATGGACATGCTCCACCTAAAGAAAACCATATCCTCTCGAGCCACACACTCCAGGGATCTAAACCTCACCACAACAATAAATAGGACGTGCTGGAGGGATAGATTCCTGTCCCAGAGACTTCCCATGCTCTGGAACAAGATTCCAATCTACATTAGGTAGAGCTCCTCGCTAACCCTCTTCAAGAGAAACCTTGATGAGTGGATGGGAAAAAGAAAGTTTACCCCAGGGATCACTTCAATGGCTCTGCTGGACAGAGGCACAGGGAGCTAATCTAAGGGGACGGCGAAAGCCAACACATTCTGGCTAGGCTTATAAATGCCTTCGGGCAGATAGCCTAGTACCTACCTATGAACCTACGAATGATAAGCACTTCACCAGAAAACCTCTCCTGAGCATTTCCAGGATAATAAAAAAGGCAAAATGACCAATGCCCTTTGTAGGCATACAAGCAACCGTCCTGGGCATACTTTCAAATTTTCTGTTCTGGAGCAGATAAACATCAATCCGAGGGAAGGTCCAAGGAAGATCAACCTTGAGGTTAGAGAAATCTATTGGCAGGTGAACTGGAATGCATATTGTTGGCCAGGTATTAATGAACAGGCCAGCAATGCACCTATTTTAAAGATGAAATCATTGAAGAGGTAATGATACCCTCAATGGTGATTTGACAGTACTTATATGAACAAATTATAGAGGGAGTGAATTCTAATCTTGGACGTTAAATTTAATTCTTAATTCATTCTAAATTCATTTTAGTTTAATTTAATTGAATTTTAATGGTCTTCATATGTATATTGTTTAGTAATTTCTTGATGGGGGGTGATGGTACAGAAGTATGAATGGCTGCTCGTAATGATGTGATTCCAGAAGGGGAGTTTAAATATGAAAGAATGTAAAGGAGAGTTCATCTGATGAAGTTTTAACTTGGGTTAAGATGAAAGCACTTATCATTCTTATTGGAGTTTGAAATGTTTATTTTCTTTAAATCTTTGGTATTCATCTTGCAGCCAGATGTTTGTTTTTTTAACTTTTGATGCTTAAAATGCAAAATAATATTTAGTTACAGTCTCAGTTTGCTGAAGCAAAGCTGCTTTAATAGAGCATTTGACATATCTGTACTTCAGGAACAATCATGTTTCAAGTTTTTATCTGAGATGCCAGTTCATAGAATAACCTGGAAATATGCCATTTGTCTAATTCCATGATAAATAGAGTACATCTAGAAAAAAAATGGTTCCAATGAGAGGATGTCCAGCAAAATATTTGTTTTTGAAAAATATTATTAGTAATGTTACACACTGGATTTATATAAAATAATGCTGTTATTTATATGCATATAATGCAATATCAATTCTATGTTATAAAGTCTTTACTTATTAGATTTCTTTTAGTGTTCAGGTTAGGTGGGTTTGCTGATTAGAATTCACTGTTTACACACTGGATGTGGTCTAGTAACTGGTGGCAAAGTCAAAAGAAAAATGAAACTCAAGTCTGTAGTCCTTGTATTAAATAAACGCAAAGCATACCTCTCAATCTCCAGACAATGAAAACAGATACAGTGGCCCTAGAAAAGTAGGTACATCAACAAAAAGATCTGGACATCTAATTACCATAAAATTTGAATACAAAATAACACATACCTCTTTCAGTAGGAATGTGGTATACTACTCAGAAACACATTTTAAAAACAGAATAACAAAAATCATGGAAAAATATAAATACATCATCAAAGAGACAGTATAAAATCTGTAACCTTTAATGAACTGTACTGCTGAAGTCTACAACACAAAGTCATTTATTTTTGCTTCTGAAAAAGAACATGCAAGATGCAAGACCTATTTGCTTAAATTCTTCTTGCCACTAGTATGTTGGTCATGCAGTGTGTTTTTTGTACAGTAGACAGCTTTAAAAAACACGTGTGATGAGGGGAGATTAAAAAAAGTCTGTGAAGGGTAAATCAAGCATGAAAATAGGGACATACCTCCAAAAACAGGTGTATCATGTGCAAGGGTAAATTAGGCCTAAAAATAGGGATATTCCTCCAAAGTAGGGATAGTTGAAAATATAATGCAAAACTAATGCAAAGGAAGTGTAAGGATGTAACTGAGTCTGTTACGTTAACTGCATAATACAGTAATAATAACAGTAATAATAATATAGTACATCTGCAATCACAGAGGAAAAAAAACAAGTATCAGTATACATAAAACAGAAGCTACTGGTCAAGTTGCATTAGTGTTATATGCAATATATTAGTGGCAATCATATTTCCATTTTATCTAAGCTTATGAGCTATGTCAGCATAGTACATTACACACACTAGAACATTGCTGTTGGTCATTTTTTTTTTGTTTTAGATACTTACTCAAAGTAGCCAAGGCTTTTGTCTGAAAAACCAATAGCTTAAAATATGTCTTAGCTGCAGGGAAAACATTAGGCTTCTTCACATTTGCCATTCGCTAGATAATGGGAAGTTACTCCTACAGGACTTTACCAGTTTCTTCACTGGCTTAGTACTGGTATGCAGTAATGATTTTTCAAACTTTCTGACATTGTATGAGTTCAACATCTGTGCCAGGAAAGAGTCTGTGATTCTTAGATGAAAAAGTCACAAATCTCTCACTATGTCAATGGATGAAACCAACTCCTGGTACAAAACATAATCAAAAGGCAAAACCAAGGAGGTGGTAAACACAGCAGTAAAAAGATAACTTGAGTTTAATAAGGTATAAGCACTTTCACGTTGCTTCAGATATAATAAAATAACATCTCAAAATGCTTGTATTTAAGTCTCCATAAATGAATAAAAATACTAGCAGTAGTCAGATGACATATAAAACAATCACCTGACTCTTCAGTTATACTAGTCACCTAACCTAAACTCCACCTTGCAAAATCCCAAATAACACATTCATCATGAAAAACAAATATAAAACATTCAGCCTATGATACAAAGCTGAAAAGCTAGTAAAATTAACATATAAAGCTCATAAATAAAATATACATACATGTTTATATATAACAAAAAGTTCCCATACTATCAAAAGCATAATCATATTAATAGCAGTCAGATACCCCTAATGTAAGTCATAGGAACTAGCAAATAAACACTATATATAACTGTGTGTATATATATATATATATATATATATATATATATATATATATATATATATAAAAAACTATATACGTTCATTCAAAATTAATCCTCAATCTATCCCCTTTCTCACACCTGTTGGTGAATTTAACATTACGTTTTTGCCTCTTCTAAAAAATAAAATTTTTATTTTTCATGATCTGATGAAATCCCTTAATTTGCAAAATACAATCCCCATTCTTCAACCCATACATCTGAATCCAAATTTAAAAATCAGTAATAAAATGATTGACCTATCTAACTTTCCTATTATCAAGAAGGCTACAGTCTGACATTTTTATAGTACAAAAAATGCAGCAGAGGTTAAAACTTTATTTGGGGCTCCTAATAAATATGACCCTATTTTAAGACAACTCAGCTCACTTATAAAACAAAAATTCCTTAAATACAGAGTTATGGAACAAGATATTCAATGAACACAATCAATCATCAATTCGCTCTCCCTAAAAAACAAAATGATCTCACATACTTCTAAACTTGTGTCGTCCATTATACATAGTCATTCACTTTTATTTTCCAAATACTGGGATTCAATACAGGATGAAAACTCTAGCGAATCTAAGTATGAAGCGATCAGAAATACACTAAACTTGACCCCCTTCAAAAATCTAATTTACACACAGCTAATGATAAATAATAACTCTTACTACACCCCAGTTGTTTTACAAAAATTTGGATGTAATAAAAACTTAACATGTCCTTTCTGCACTCTCCCTCATGTTGACATAATACACATGTTCTGGAGTTGTAAGACCATCTATAAACTCTGGTGCTCCCTCAGAATTCAATTAGAAAAAAATGGGGTATGAGAAAACTACATTTTCTTGGCAAACTATGATCCCTAATATTGTTCCTATTTAAATCAAAGGTATTCGCTGTCATGTTCTTGTCTCAGTTGTGCTCTCCTTAAATATTTCATTACTAAAAATTGGATCAACCCCTCAGCAATTTCATGGGAAAACTTTAAGGATATGGCAATAAAATATATATCATCACACAAAATATGCACGAATAGCAAAAAGAAAAAGAATTATTTTAAAAAGTATTGGGAAAATCTCTTTGATCTAATCCAGAATAAGTAAAATCCAGCAACATTTTTCTTATACATTTGCATCCCAAGCTGGATCCTTTTTGTACTAGGTACAGTCCAAAATTATTTGATAATGTAAACATTACACTTTACTAATTGTCTTATGTCATTTTATTTGGAGAGGTCCTCTGACATCCATGATGTAAATATATTGTAAATATGGTGTAAATAAGTTTTTAGGACATCTGTAGTTTACTTTAGGTGGTGTACCCTCAAAATAATTAATAGTTTACACTTTATATAATAGTATGTTATCCGATTAAAGTTATCCTCCTCTTGGGAGGCCTGATTTCTATTTGTATTATGTTTTTCTGGGGCACCCTAGTGAATGTTTTACCCGTTCAGGAGTAAGGTACTTGTTACAATAACTGCTTGTCTATAAATCAAAACTTGTTAACTGTTTGTATTAATTTAGAATGTACTTTAATTTCTTTTTCTTGGTTTGATGTACCTTACAAGTTCTTTATCTTGTATTTATTTTCATTGCTTTTTTGTAAAAGTTTTAAAACTAATAAAAGTATTTTTGAAAAAAAAAGAACTAGCAAATAAACACATACAAAGCTGCTCAATGACCCCATTCAAGATGTAAACATAAGGCCTGCATCACTGTGCCATTATGTTTGAATTTCTAAGACCTTTCTATATAAAAACAACAAAGTTTGTGAAAATACTTATATGCTAACCCTCATGGCTTCCACTTAACACAACTTGTAACTAATCAGAAGATATATCTATTTCAAGTGAGTCTACATACACTTGCCATTTCAAAATCAAGTTAAACAGTCTATGCATGTAGATCTAAACAACAGTCTTGTATATATAAAGAACAGCAAGATAAATGAGAAATACTTATATAGACACCCCCATGGTTTTACTAAGCACATCTTGTCATAAATCAACAAGTTTATCTATTGTAAATGAATTGGCATGCTAATGTCTTTTCAAAGTCAACTGTTAACAGTTTATGCATACAGATCTGGAGGACATAGATCGGCTCACTGAGCATAGACTAATAGTTAAACCTTCCTGCTATCCAACATGCTCATTGCACATGAAAAAAGTTCTATTCTAATTTTTACCAAAAGCTCCACTTTTATGCATGAGTTCCTACAAACCTGTTGCTGAATGAGTGTAAGGTTCCTTAGGTACAAAACTGCCTGGATTGTAAACAGCATTCAAAAGGACTGTCTCTCTCTGAATCCATTGCAGGATGGCTAGTATAACTACTGTCCTCTAGTGGTCAATGAAAAATATGAATCAGTCTTACTGAGCTAACTAAAAAAAATAATGCTAATATAATGCAAAAAAATGCTGGTGGATGAACTAATGAGAAAAAAAGCCACCTAAATTACAAAGCTGCATAAAAATACTGTAATAATCCACAGGAGCATGCATATAAAATTAAGAAAAAAGATCTTACTGTGGGCACGGCCAAGCATGACACTAACACAGCACAAAGTTTTAGTTTTTTAGTGTTACAACGGTTGAATGATAATATGAGATTGGGGAACATGGTGAACAAAACAGAACAAGAAGAGCAAAGTGGATTATTAGGTTACAAGCTGACAGGAAACATGGTTTAAATGAGAGTTTGAATGAACATTTATAATGCTGGATATTGATTGGTTGATATGTATGTATCTGCTGACTATAATGCTGTGAGTATTTAAACATAATTAGTTTGCAGTTTATGGGATATACATTGATAAAGACTTGTGACTGCTCATTGGCTTTAATAATAAGGTCAGGTTTAACTCCTCGTTTGAGTGCTGACCTTTCTTGTTTTGAGTTTTGATTCTGGTTTGGGCCGCTGCACTTGCCATATGTGTGGAATAGCTGTTGTTTCTGCTCTTCATTATAATGACAGAGGGGTCAAGGATAGGCAGTGAAACCTGGTATAGTAAGAATTCTGCATTGTAATGAGAGAGAGAAGAAGGCTAGAATACCACCGGAGAAAAAAGTATTCTGTCTCAGAGTAATTTTAAACTGGATGAACATTACAAAGTTTACTTTTGGTTTAATTTCTCCAAGTCTTTTGGGTGTCTAATACCATGATGGGAGTGGACCCCATTCCTAAGTCAATGTATGATTAAAGTTCATGAAATTAGTATAATTTCAATCTTTGATGTCAGCCAAAAGTGCTCTTCACAGCACCCATAATGTGCCCAGAATTGATTCCTTCTGTAATTCATATGGACTTACATATACTGGTAATATATCTAAATCTTCTTCTTTCAGCTTTTCCCGGTTAGGGGTCGCCACAGCAGATCACCTGTCCGCTCATGACTGGCAGTGGAGTTTTACAGTGTCGAGTTGCCAGCCCGGCGCCCAACCTTCCACAGAAGGCACACACACACACACACACGCACACACACACACACACACACACACACACACACACACACACACACACACACACACACACACACACACACACTCACGCCTAGGGCCAATTTAGAGTGTCCAATCCACCTACAGCATGTCTTTTGGGATATGGGAGGAAACTGGAGCACCTGGGGGAAACCCACATGACCACAGGGAGGACATGCAGACTCCATACAGAGGGCACCCCCGCTGAAGATCGAACCGGAGAACCTCTTGCTGTGAGGCGGCAATGCTAACCGCTGCACCACCGTGGCTGCCCCACTGGTAATATATCTAAATAAGACTGTAAATTCTTTTTTATGAGACCCATTGCTCCTACTACTATTAGAAATGTCTAGGTATCCTTCTTTCACATTGCCCTCATTTCTGCCTGCAGATTCTTGTATTTTATGACCTTTTCTCCTTTCTGTACATAAGACACTGTAATCACTGGGTGTAACAATTTCAATGATCAATGCTACTTTTGTCTTCTTTTCATGGACTACTATATCTGGTTTTCTTGCATCTATTTTTGAACTGATAACATACAATATAAACTTCAGAATTTTGTGTAATGCTTTGTGACTCATGTTTCCAATGCTTCTTAGCTACTTCAGTATTATAATGTTTGTACAATCTCCAATGCAACAATATTGCCACATTATTATGCCTTTCAGTATACAGGTCCTCTGCCATTAGTGTATCACACCCAGCAACAAGATGTGTGACTGTTTCCAATTCTGTTTTATAAAACCTGCATTTGTCTATTTCCCCAATGTATTTGATGTGTTCAATTGACTTTGTAAACCAACGTGTATGTAGTACACTATCCTGGGCCACCAGTATTAACCTTTCATCTTGTAGTTTAAATTCACCTCTCCTTAACCATTCCTGAGTCAGATCCAGAGCGACATGAGGTTGTTCTAGGAGTTTTCTGTACTTGCAACTATATTTATGCCTTTTCCTCAGCTCTTCCTTTCTCACCTGATCCTTCACTTTATATTCTTTCTTTTTTTTTCGGCACGATCAGTTGCTCCTGATTTTTGCCTACTTCTGGTATGATTTCCATTCCTGCTAGACACTGATATGCTTCTGCTAAATTAAGCAGAGAAGTAATTTATTTTATTTATTTATTTTACATTTGTTTACCGGGCTAGTTCAACTGGATACATTTCCATTTTCAGCAGAGGCCCGGGGAGAAAAGCTCCACATTGAAGTTAATACAAAACAAATTATTTACATAAAGAAAGTAAGTAGTTAGTAAAATACAAACAGAAACATGGTTCAATCTAGATTATACTAATTGAGAATATATACTAGGAAGGACACTTACTCTAATTCTATTTACAGTCATCTTAGATTTGTTCTGTTCATGTTTTAAAACTTTCACTATGTTTGGATTTGGTGAGGTCAGCAGATATGCATGCAGTCCTAAAATTGCAGAGCTATACATGTAATCATTTTCGAGGAGGCCCATACCTCCTTCAGAATGGGAAATATAAAATCTTGTTATACAATGATTTTTATAATTCATCTGGTAAGTGTGAAGCATTTTTCTTGTTTTCCCATCCAACTGATCCAACAATTTTGGGGTCAATCACCCCAAAACTGTAAGTAAGACAGGAAGAGCAAATTGGTTTCTAGCTTGTACTTTGTTCCTAGATGTCAGGGCTATTTTCAGGGGTCTATATTGGAACATTGAAGTTTCAGAACTTCGAATGTTCTAATATCGACCCCTAGTAACCAAAAACTGATAATATCAAAAATTCAGAACAGCGAATTTTTTCCTAGGGAAAAAATTTGCTGTTCCAAAACACATGCACACAACACAAACACACCAAACAAACAGCAATCCACACACATACACCTAAAATCTTACATCTAACCCTACACTAAACTGTACATACACCACTATCTACCCACTTACCTTAACCCAAACCTAACCCTAAGGTTCGTCACTATCGCACACACACCTCACCCACGCCCTAACCCTAACTCACCTACCCCGCCCTAACCCTCATGTCCACACATTTGAACACTTACCTGACCTGCGCCCTAACTCACCTAACCCGCCCTAACCCTCACATCCACACAATCGCACACTTGAACCCGACCTGTAACTTTCCACCACAGTGCTGAAAATAGTGAAGCGACAGGAACGGACAACCGAATTCTTTCCCTAGGAAAGAATTTGGTTTTCTGAAACTTCGTTATTTTCAGCTTTCGCTTATTAGGGGTCGATATCAGAACATTCGAAGTTCTAAAACTTTGCTGTTCTAATATATACCCTATTTTCAGTATTAAATTTAGTCTTCTAAAATATTCCTTAGTAAGTTTTATTTGCATTTGTTCATGTTTTATTGTTATTCCTACATCAACTCCCAAATATTTATGCACTCCCTCTTACTCAAGTTCCTTTATATCATATTCCTGTCCCAGACTACTATTTTCTGGTGCTGCAGCTTTCCTGCTTTAAAGGTTGCTTTTGCACATTTACCGAGAACAAATGACAGTCCTATATCATCTGAGAAAGTTTTGACCACTTGCAGTTGTACTTTCAGTTATTCATCTGATGAACTATATAGTTTTACATCATTCATAAAAATAAAATGAGATGTATTTACACTTTTTTGTTTTCTGGGATCCAAATTGTAACAATGACCTAATATGTTATTTAGAGAGCTTAATGGGTTAAGATCAAGACAAAAAGCAACACTGACAAAGAGTCACCCTGGAATATCTTCCTTTGAATTTTTATCCCTTGGATATTAATTTGTAATTTATCATGGCTTAGCTGCAAAGTGGTTCACCACTGTTTCATGGTCATTATAATGTTAATCGATCAATTTAGGGTACATCTTATACATTTGTAAGCACACTTTTATCCATGAATGTGGGATGCTGTCAAATGTTTTTTTGTAATCTGTTCATGACATGCATAGATTTTTCCCCGTTTTACAATTCTCAATTATGACTTTAACATCAACAAATGATCCTATTTTCCATATGCCTTTCTTTTGTTACCCTTTTGTTCTTTCGGCATGATTGAGTATTATTCTAAATGACTCTAAACTCTGTCAGCTTAAATTCCAGTACATAGTTTATACACTGTCGGAAGGCAAGTTATTGGTCTGCAGGTTTTAGGAAAGCTTGCAGGTTCACTCTTAAGGACGAGTACTGTTTTTCCTGTTGTTAACCAGTCTGGTGTCTGTTCAGGGTGTGCATACAAATAGTTCTTATTCAGGTCTAAATCTTCATGTAAAGATGTTAATACTTTTAGCCTGAAGTTAGGCACTGCATCTGGGCCTGGGTTTTCCATTGTATGAGCTTTTCATAATTTTGTTTCCATTTCTTTGGCCATTATTTCATCCTATTTCATATCCTGTATATTTGAACTTCTTAATGTTTATTTAACTTCTTTTATCCATTCAGCATCTTTGTTATGTTCCTCTGGATCTTCATAGATATTTTCCAAAATGTGCTTATTTCTTCTTTTTTTGGTGGCATTCTATTCCTTTTGCCTTGTCTCCCAATTCTCTATAAATGTTTTGGATCATCAATGAATTGCTTATTTTGTACTTTTCCTTTATAGTTATCTGTATATCTTCTAAGTTTTTCTGCCTATACTGATATTTGTAGTTTATTATTTGCAATAGTACACAATAGATCTTGATATCTTCTGATACTGTTACTTTTATCATGTCCATCTAAGTATTTTTGTTGGTCTGTTCCCTATTCAAAAACTCTTCTAACAGTGACACTTGTCTTATTTGATTTATAGTTTTCTCTGTTCGATACTTCCATGATGGCATGTGATTTTTCCTCTTCCTTTCCATTATTGCTCTGTATTGTTGTGGTAAGACTTTATCTGTTATTAATTTAGCTGCACAATAATATATCCTATTTACTTGTGTTATATTGCATGAATTTCTATGAACAGTCTTGATTACTGTGTTCATTTGTTTTATCAAACTTCTAACACTTTGAATCTTATTGACATTCTATAATCTATTTCTTTCATTGATCTTAATATGTCAATCCATCTCTATTAAATCAAGAAGCTCTTCCCTTAGATCATTTTCTTATAAACTGAGGGCACATTCTTTGTTCTCTGTTACTTGTGAGCATTCTACAAAAAGTTTCAGAGCATCTTCCTGTTACATATTCTCTTCAGCTTCATCCTGTGTCATCCATTACTCTTTCATATGGAAACTCATTGGCCCATCACTCTACAACATTGACTACTTTGGAGTTGTCACTGTTTCCTGTTCCTTCTCTTGCTGTGCAATTCCAACTGAACTTTCATACTGGTTTCCTAATGAAGGCTCCAAAGTATCTTCATATGGCAAATGATCAGATGTTACCCATTACACCAGTTTGTCCTTAATTTGGGGACTCATTGCTCTACAATGATGTGATGTTACCAGAGTTAGATTTTCTACACTAAATCCTTGACTTTGCAGGTAATCCATAAGTTCAGTTTTTTTATTTCTTTAAATTCTCCATTACTAATCCTCTTTTTGTTTTCTTACTTTTTGCATTGTAAAATGTTCAATATCAGGATGCCTTTGCCTGTATTTCTCTTTAAGTATCTTTGGCGCTGCTTTTTTGTATTGATTAGTGTTGCTTTCTCCTTTGAATAAATATTGCACCATATTAAATCTTTCTTTCTTTCCTGTGTTCTTATTTTTTCTTCTTCAGATGTCTCCCACCCTTCCTGTTCCCCTTTACTTGGGGGAGTCATTGTTCCATCATACTGTGACATAACTGTGTTAGACTTTCTACACTAAATCCTTCACTTTGCAGGTATTCTATAACTTCAGCTTCTATTTGTTTAACTTCTACTTTACTAATCTTCTGTTCTATGTTTCCCCTTTGTGATCTTATTTTTTTTTTTTGTATTGTGAAATTTTCCATATCTGGGTGCCTTTGTCTGTATTTCACTTCAAGTAACTTTAAAGCTGCTATTTTTCGTATTGATTAATGTGGCTTTCTCCTTTGCATAAATACTGTACCATATCAGATCTCTCTTTCTTTCCCATGTCCAAGTTTCTTTTTTTAGACCTTTCCAAAATCTCTAGATTTTGTTCTTTATATTTTTGCACTTCCTCAGTCACTTCTTTTTCTAAACAGCCATAATTTCTTGGTTTATATAATGTTTTTCATGAATCTGTTGTATTAATAAACACAAATTTGCATTTGAAACTTGTAACAATTTTTCAGTGCACGTTTTTTTCCTCTAATTTCTCTCTTAATCTTTTTGTATATCTTCTATCTGGAAATTCTGGGCTTCTTACATAATAGTAACAATAAATTATTTCTTTCTTATCCTCAATAGTCCACTCTCTCAACTTTTTGACTCTTTTTTTTGGCCTTTCAGTTTTTGTGTTTTTGTAGATTACAACGTCATTTTACAGCAGATAGGCCATCCTCCCCCTGAGCCTGGCCTAACCCCACTGTAGGAATGTTTCCATGTCTTCAGCATTCTGCACTGTCATTTTTTCCAGTCCTGGCACCATTGCGCCTATCAGAATTATGCATTTTTTTATCATGAGACTTGTGCACCCAACTGTCTTTTTTATTTTTTGACCTACTTCTGTCCGTGATATAGGCTATTTAAAATACAGTCTATATATCAGTGTTGTCTTGGCGAGATTTTGTAAAAACAGGGTCCACTTCATGGAGGTCCTCCCAAGACTTGATGATGGATTCATTTTCAACAATACTACTCTCTTTGCTTGCTGATTTTATCATCTCTCCATTTGGAATTTACCAGTAAGAGATAACCCATAAGAACGCAATGTTCTTAGCTAAAGAAATCTCTACTTCAGTAGACTGACCAGTTGTTCTTTTGCCTTTTTTAACAAACTGTGTAGTTCAGTTTATTTTCCAAACTAGAAGGCCATATATACAAGACCCTAATGCTAGAGTTTCCTCTTTTAAAATGTTTTTCAAATGTGTAATATAACATCATAGCTATCTGTACTGTAACAAGGGTATTAAGAAGAAATTATATGTAGTTCTACAGATAAGCAAAGTCCTAAAATCTTTTTCATTTTTATATTATTTGTTGCTATCGTTATTTTATTTCTACTACCTTAAGTTTATATTCAGGATTAAGCACCAGCAAACCCTATAGTCAGGTATGACAGCTAGCTGAAGGAAGCACCAGTTAGAGCAAGTTGTCTTTATTTTGAGAGCTTTGTGAAAAAATTATGAAAAGAAAATATGCAGTACTCTCTTGTAGTTAATAAATCACCTGGGAAACAGTGGATGTAATGGATGAAGAACCACATATATATGCTTTGTTATTATAATACAGATATATGCAATATTGTGAATTTAAATTAACTTCAAAAATCAAACAGGTCATATATTGGTGACAGTCAAGCGGGGCTCGTGAGTTCATTAATTTGCCTTTGAGGTGTCTAACTAGTAATCCTTGAATACATTTTGTTTTTAAACTTAGTATATGTGTGGAGTTGGATCTGTGTTGGTACAGTGTTTTTTTAGTCGTTAACTAGTAATCCTGTTAATAGGCCATGTTGCCATGAATTCTACTGTGGATCCCTGACTGAATTAACACTGATAATACCTATTGATTGCACTGAGTTTGCTGAGATCCTCTGATTCATTTAATACTGACAGGGGCCTTCTTATGCGTCTTGCTCCTCTGTGTGTCCCCACATCTCCTTTACTTCTGCTGAACAGTTTGTTTATGCTTCTAAAAGCTTTCTCATTTCCATAACCCTTTGCTAATTCTGCTGGCACTACCTGACCCTGTTAGTCATTTTGGGAATTATCTGATTTGTTTAATACTGCTAAGTCACCTGAACGTAATAGTTCTGTTGAGGAGTCTCCTAACACTTGATCCTGCTTGAAACTGATGACTCCATTAATTGTGCTTGTAGCTCTGACTTTGCCAATTCTACTTGGATCCCCCAAGCTTTAAAGTTTCCCCATCATGTATTAATACATAAAATATCATATGAAAATAGTTTACATACATGGGTGAAGAATGAGCATATGTTAAAGAAAAGGGCTCTACTGAAAATGAGCATCACTGATACAACGGCTAGTATGAATACTACACTGCTAAAATGGCATTAGAATTAAGAATGTGTACTAGAAAAAGAACTAAGGTTATGTATGTAACTAACATAATATAACCGTGAAACATGACAGGTATTTTTGAAGATGCATAGCATCTTAGGCATGAAAACTCTAATGAACAGAAATGCAGCAGTGCTGAAAACGGCACTGGGGTTATGCAGATGACACACTATCATACTTGTCAAATGTCCTGATTTTGACTTCAGTTTTAGCTCTGTCCCTCTTAATATCTCCTAAAACTGCTGACCTGTGGAAAAAAGGTCGTGAATTACATATAATAAATAATGACAACAATAAGATTTATAGACTTCTTTTATTTCAGAAAATGTATATTAATTTGCATTGCCCTGTTTTAAAAATGTTTCAAGTAAATAGAACTAATATTTTGAAAGGTCCCTGACTGTCCCTGATTATTTCTGGATTTGTCTCTGGTTCTGTTGAGATTTGTCCCTGGTTGGTTGAGAGCTATGCATACTATAATTGTGAAACAGGGTGCTTGGTCACTGCAAATGTGTGGCATCTTAGAGGAAAGCTCTTTTACAGTGCACAGCAATGCTACAGCACTTTGTGTAATGAGCTCTGCATATCACATGAGATCAGGGATACTGCAGGACTCACAAATGTCTCAGGTTATGCATAACATACATCAAAGCAAACAGCATATGGAAAGAATATATGAAGCACAGTAAAAGAAACCCTGTTATTATTAAATGGTAGTGCAGCAATACAATGTGGAGTGTCCCCTTTGCTCCCCCCAAAGACAACACAAGGCTTAGACAGCCACAGAAGTTATTGCTGTATGGCATAGATTATCAAGTAGTATTTATCAGAATTAAAAAGTCAGATACCACTTGTAGCTGTTGTAAGAAACATCATTAAAGTGAATGGTAATCTGGCACTGGATCATGGTTATATTTTTGAAGTTCACTGAAGAATATTAGGAACAGTTTCTTTCTGAAGGTGTTAAAATACACATAATCTATTGCAAATTATTGCAATAAATGGATACGAAACATTTTGTACCACTGTAGCAGCAATGTCTTGTGTGACGTATTTTAGATAGTTGTACTGGAAAGTAAATTTATCTTCAAGTTGAAATACAGTTAAAATATGCAAGAAGTGAATTAAACATGCCACAAGGATGGTTAACATTCTTGGAAAAATACTTTATGCTTTTAAAATAAGGCATACTTTAGGTTAATTTCCCATAATTCATTTAAAGTCCTGGAAATCTATCATTCTGTCATATGGATCCAAAACATGTTTCAGTTTGAAAAACATGTGGCTTAACCACTTAACGCTGTTCATTCTAAAGATATGTTTGGTGGCATGCTTCATAATAGTTTAGTTTTTGTGGTACACACAGATAAAACCTTCACTGTATCTCTAATGATCTGGTATTGACAAGGAATCCAGGCAGTAAAAGAGCTAGTTAGAGAGCTTATATGTGAAAAGCTGACACTAACACCACCATCTTAGTTAGAGAAAGTAGCCTGACCCACTTTGATTGACAGCCAGCAGCGGTAGGTGTTGTAGCATGCAGCAAAAATAGAAAATGACATCTGTGTCTGATATGCAGCACGTTCACTGCAGCTGGATTGAATGCATGCACAAAACAGCACATATATCACTGACTGGCCTTATGCATTTACACAGATAATATTTCGTACTCTGAAAAACTGAAAATCTCTGGGTGTTAGAAAAACTTTCCAGAGGTGTCAGTATCTAATACACAGATTGTATTTTAACTATTCTGGTAGTGAAGAGATATTCCACATTAAGCATAAGGATTAGAAATGAAAGAAATATTTTCCTGGAGTGTAAAATGTTTGGGCTAAATTCCTGTAATAAAATTACTTTGCATTATAAATAAATCAGATTGGATATGAATACATTTCAAGAGATTGGCAATATTTTTAGAAATTTTTTACTAATGTAAGCAAAGAAATAAGAATTAATGACACTAGGTGAACTAAATGAGGATCTGTTACATGAAATACACATGAAAATAGTTTGATCATTCTGAAGGAGAGAGGAACTGGAAATGGTTTAATAACACATGATTAAGAGTGAAGCATACTTACAGGAACAGTGTTAGGATATGATTAAAAAAGGGGTGTGCATATGACCATAATATGAGTAATATTTGGGATTAAAATGATATGCTATAAAGAGATAGTCAAAAGTGTTAGTGGTAATATCTAATGAGGACAGTAGTCCATTCTGGGCATGAGTGACTGAATACAAAGGTCACTGTTGGTAGCGTTGTCGCCTCACAGTTAGATGTTGCCCGTTCGATTCTCAGTTAGAGCGTCTTCTGTGTGGCAACATGCGTGAATGGGCATTCCTTCATTGAAGGTTGTGCGTTAGGCCCAGCAAGCCAGCATGTAAAAATCTACTGCCAATCATTAGCGGACCAGAGTTCCACTGTGGCGACCCCTCACCGGGAAAAGCCGAAAGACACAACAACAACTAGCTGATGATAGTAGTTGGGCTTCTTTCTTTAATAACAGATTTGGTTTAGATAAAGAGTACTGAAAATAATTTAGGATAAATTAGATGAGTATGTTATCCAGATTTAGCAAAATAATTGAACAACTCTGAGACAGATCAAGGAACTTATTGATAGATTAAAGAATAATAAGGCTCTGGTGTCAGACAGAGTAGGAAATGAGATATATGTTAAATATAACAAAGTAGGAAAGTGCCAGGCTCCTCACGTGTTAATTTAAGAGATATGTGAGGGATTTAAAGTTAGCAAGATCATGGAAGCAATGTGCCATTTTTCTGGCATATCCACACAAGATAAAAAATACAGTACAAAGCATTAGTTCCATAATTCTCTTTGACAATTATTTTAAATATTTTTCAGAATGGAACTTGAAAGTTTGAAGTTACAGCTATCTTAAAAAAACTATGCAAAGAAACCAGTTTACCTTTCAGGAAAATAGATCAACTTCTGATAATTGCTTTATTTTTGAACATGCAGTAGCAAAATATAAATTACCAGTACAAAAAAGACCCCATGGAATATTAACAGAATTTTTGAAGAAGCTTTTAATTCTGCATATAGGAAGCAGCTTTGGATAACGTTGAGAATCACTGGTATTATTAAGTGTTCGGTTACAATAAATGAGGTTTTATATATACCAGCCTTAGGCAGGGTGAAAATACTTCCTCAGGGCCACTTACTGATGAGCATAAGATAATTAGATGAGTTCTATGAGGGTGCATATTGGCATATGGGGTATGTTAAACCTAAGGTGGAAAAGGTAGCCTCATCTCTTTGATTAGTCACTACTAAACCAGAAGGTATGAGCCTAGCTCCTGAGATTCAAATACTGAAAAGCAAACATTTAACATTTGATAATGTACGGACATTGATATGAGTCAATGGTGGTCCAGCTTTCTACTCACATCACTATATGAAATACTGAGAAAAGTGGTAAGACTGTCATCTTCTTTCCCTTCTGTAGACCTCGGAGAAGAAGATGATTAATGCAAGAGATTGCTCTGACATAACTGCAGGCTCCAGATACGTGATTAAAGATGAGTAGGAAGGAGTTTTCTATAGGCTGTGTAGATACACAGGGTAAGAAACTTAGAGGAGAACTGGAATCAGAACAATAAAGCTATCAAAAGACTCAAGAAAATACTCTATTTAAACGAATACATAAATTTTAGTAATTTTAGTGAAAGATATTATTTGTTAAGCCAAACTACACAGCCAACATGAAATAAACAACAGGAAAATTTTGCACTATTAATGACATGTACAGAATTTGCTCAAGTGTCTTTTCAGTCTCCTATGTATAATTTCTGATTATGAATAGCAATGCAGCTTATTTCTATAACTTGTATTGAAGAAATGTATGTGCAGTTTACATGGAGAATAAATTTCAGATACAACATGTGAGCCTTTGATTGTTAACAAACAGAAACTCATACAAGTTAATTACTTATCTTCTGTATGCAGACAGATGAAGTTCTACCCCAAGTTTTCTTGGAATATCCTACATAAAAGCAGTTAAGTGATAGATGTACTGATTTTGGTATTGGTTATAAAGAAATGTTGCTGCCCAATATGATAGAAATAATTTTTCCTGTAAAAGAGAAGCAATGTATAACAGACTCATTACCATTCTTAAAGCCATGTAAAGGTTTATGAAGAAATTATAAAAACGTAGATTGATTTTAATTGTAAAATTATGTTTATAATATTCTTTATATTAGATGGTCTTCATGCTCAAGTTATCTATCAATTTATGTGGTTGTAACAATGTAATACTGACATATCTTTTAAAAAATAAACTGAAGCAATGTATATTTTCTTCTAGAAGTTTAGTAGATGGATCAAGCCAGAGCAGTAGCACACAAGACTGTTCAATGTATTTCCCTTTCTTTTGCTCTATTCAAGAAAGTTACTTTCCCACTGTAAACATATTTGAGTCTAAATGGAATCATATATTGTGGTTCTTTCTTTTTTAACCACAGTTGCTAATGGATATTTATAAAGATGATGTTTTTTCAAGATTTCACAGGGGAAATTAGAGCAGTTGGTGATAGTTGCATGCCTAATGTAAGACATTTCTTCTTAAAACCAATGTTATTTTTGTCTGTCCGATAATATAGCAATAACCCACGCCTGGGTGTGGGTAATGCTGGATTTACCCACGGTTGGCGTGGTTTGGTCCCGAGGGCGAAGCCCGAGGGACCAAACAAAGCCAACCGTGGGTAAATGCAGCATTACCCACCCCCAGAAGTGGTTATTGCTATTATATGACATTATTTAAGAAAAGAAACTATTACTTTTCTTAAATAATGGCATAGTATAATGCCTGTTTACTGCCCTTCCGCAGATGTCTGGCATCCGCGGCAGTTCTGATGTACTGCGCACCTGCGCAGTACATCAGAGTTGTAAAAAAACGGAGAAAGCAAGATCTCCGTTGCTTTTTTTTTACTGTTTTCGCTATGTTAAATGGGTTTAACATAGCGAGACAGTTTTAAAATAAGCAATGGAGATGTCCGTTGCTTATTTTAAAACTGTCTCGCTATGTTAAACCCATTTAACATAGCGAAACAGTAAAAAAAAGCAACGGAGATCTTGCTTTCTCCGTTGCTTTAAAACCTGTCTCGCTATGTTAAATGGGTTTAGCATAGCGAGACAGCTTTAAAATAAGCAACGGAGATTTTAAAGCTGTCTCGCTATGTTAAACCCATTTAACATAGCGAGACAGTGTTTTAAAAGTAGAGTTATACTAATGGAAAAAAGTCCGGGCGACCGGACCTTTTTCCATTAGTATAACTCGATTTACAATGTGCACGCTGGCCAATCAGCGTGCACGTTTTGGGGGGGGGGTCATGGTATAATATAATTTTGATACATTGTATGAGTTTGGTGTAAGAAGCATAGAGCAGCATAGTCAGCAGTTTGTGCTGATTAGGACATACTGAGATGCATAGTATCAAAGCCAACCTCAATGATGTTTGTGACAGCAGATGCATACTTGTAGCCACCACTAAGTTAGAGAGTCATAATTCTCATAAAATCATATAGGAGGTAATGCATCACACCAAAATACCTTGGTATGAATGTAAAATGCACTTGTAACAGCAAGAGGGACTACTGCCCACCCAAAGTTAATATACATAAACACAAACATAAATCACATCAAACAGGGCCGGCCTTTTGTCAACTGGTGCCCTAGGCAAAAGGGCTCCACACTGACCACCCTCACCACCTGGTTCCCCCATCCTGGTCTACCTACATCATCCAGATTACTGGAAAAGTGCCCCTGCTACAAAAAGGAATACCATTTACACATTTAAAATACCACAGTATTACACTGTAAATGTTGGTGAACAAATAATATGCCTGTTAGCTGCAAGGGATGGCAGCATCAGGTTGTTTTAACAGCCACAGATCTCCTTAACTCATTAATAACTATGTGGTGTGGAATGTCACCCCTATAGCAGCCTACATTTATCTTGTACCCTAGAGCATTTTCTGAAAAATAAACAAACAGCATAAGATAAACAAATGTAAATATTTTGTAAACAATAAAAGGTATTACAACTGTACAAACAGTAATGTTATCAGTAAAAAAAAAGTTTTGCAGTGCATTCTTTGTCTTTCCATAAGTACTATATTATAATGCACACAAACGCCAAATTATACTTTTTGTTAAACTTCCAGACATAAGTTTTCACTTGACAACAAGAAATTCCACTACGAGTACATGTTTGAGATATTTAAATACAAATGAAAACATATACTTACTTGTAAAACTAGCAATATAAATTCTGAATATAATTAAAGATATATAGTATGATATAAACGGAAACTGACAATTAATTTTCCTGTGTCCCACAATAACATAATTTCCCTCAATAACAGGTGCAACTGTCAGTTATAAAAATATTAACATGTTGTTGTTGTCTTTCGGCTTTTCCTGGTTAGGGGATGCCACAGCGGAACTCCGGTCCACTAATAATTGGCAGTAGATTTTGACAAATGCCGAGGTGCCAGCTCGATGTTCAACCTTCAATGAAGGCACTCCCATTTACGCATGTCTTTCGAATGCCCACCCAACCACGGGGAGGACATGCAGACTCCACACAGAAGGCACTCCCCACACTCCAGCCGAGAATTGAACGGGAGAACCTCTTGCTGTGAGGCAACAACACTACCGCTGCACCACTGCGAATATGAAAATATTAACATAAATATGAAAACATGAATAATAAGTGACAATTTAACTGATTAATTTATCTATTGAAAGATATCCTAACTTAACAATCTTAGGCCATTTTTAATAACTCTTTGCACTTTTTAATACTCCCTATTATTAGCTCATAATTCACTTTGTTAAAGAATACAGGTCCTAAAGAGATCTGGATACCACAAGGTGGTATGGGTCTGAACTGGAAATACAAATAAGTGTTGTTATAGGCTTGAGTGAATTAAGAAAAACTCAAAACTAACAATTCACAAAACTCATAAACCAATAGTTTAGGAATCATGCATGCTCCCTGCAAAATTCTAGAAAAAAAAGTGGGGAAGATCAATAAAGTAGTAGTACAAAATCATAAAAAATGCCACAACATAACAGATTGTTCATGCTGTTGTAACAGGCATTCACATACTGAAGCAGAAAGTAAGTCCAAGACTTGCAGTCAGGCAGTAATCTGTCAGGAAATAGTACCAAAAAACCTTAACAATATAAAGTAACAAAAATGTATTCTCAGAATGTGATATAAAGTGATGCTCCCATAAAGTCAAATAAACCACTGTTAGATAACTTTTTAAGTCTCAAAATAAGAGACAACATCCATCCCACATCAATGACATCCACTCCAAAGTAATTATTGACATATCAGAGCATCTAGATAATTTTTCATCAGTTCCATTTTTCTGACGATATGAAAATATTTACACTGAGGGATGATCAAAACAACAGCTGTTAATACAGTATCAAGTTTCTGTAATGATAATCACATTAAACCTTGTGATACCTATTATTTCAAATTCATTATGCTTATTATTAATACTTGTAATAGTACACATAAATTACTACAGTGCACCACATCAACTCATGCTTTGTTTAAAGGACCTCCTAGGCCTAAACATCTTCTAATTTAGTCAAGTACATATCAAGCACTTTGTTTCATTTGTTTCCATGAAGACCTAGATAAAATTTATCATAGGCAAAATAATGCAATTTCCCAAACAGTTGCTCTTGAATAAGGTAAACTGTGCCCTATGAGAAAAAGAAAAATTTCTCAGTTCACTACTACTACTTACATTCACCAGATTGCTTCCATTCAACTTAATAAATAATTGAATTGTTCATATCATGTAAATTATAGTCCTGTAGATATGTTAAAGTGACATTTTTCCTCTAATTGCTGTTGGAATCAAAGTTTTTCCACCTCTCAACAACAAATCGCCAACAATCAAAGTTTGCACTTCATTCAGTGAGAATGCTGGATTTCTGGACTAGTTATCTAATCATACTTGTGCCTTCAATAGCTGCATTTGTTTGTAATATTTCACAAGTAACAACATCACCCCTTGGGACACTAATGTCATCAGTCTTAGTAGATTCTGCTAGAATTGAATTAAGGGAGTTAATATTGTCCAAACTGGCTTGAAGAGTATAGTTTCTGAATGTACTTAACCCCCTAATGCTCTACACCTCTTTTATTCATTACTTGAAGACATTGGGGCAAATCTGTATTATCATTGCCATATCCTTTAGATCTTGTATTATTAAATCTGTCTTGCATTTTAAGTACATAGAATCCTGAGAAATGTTGAATATTTTAACTAAATCATCAGATAAAGTAATACACAGGTTGGCTCTTAAATCATTAGACTGCTTTGCTATTTGTTTTGAGACTTCAATGCTAGGAGTTTGATGATTACATTTATCATTAATATTTATTAGAACAGCACATATACTATCAACTGAAAGATTGCTTGACTCCAGTCTTGCAACTATCTCCTTACAGGGACAGTTAAAGACATTTTTAACTGGCTCTGGAAAACAATGCAAGATATGTTTAAATCCATATCAGCCTAGATTAGTTCTATATAGGGTTTGCTGTCTGGTAGCACTGTACCATTTTATTATATTCACATATTTATTATACTTGTCAGTGTTATCATTCATGTCTGAATTACTGATATACATCTTGCACATTTTACAATGTTTCAAAAATGTCATTTCAGTTAAAATTTTCAGATAAAATATATCCATCTCTTTGAAAATGTTGTAGCACATTTTTTGCACAAGTAATGCAGATACTGCAAGCTATACTTCTGTTAATAAGAAATGTAACTCAGTGGTGCCATAGGTTTACCACATGACTAACTCAATTATTCCAAATATAAACCTTGTGCTATAATATAGAAGGTGATTAAATGTTAACCTAATAAAAATGTTCAACTCCCTAACAGTGGCAGACATTCTTTATGTGATGATATTATTTAAGTACTCCAGCTATACTAAAGGTTTCCACAAAAATTCAACTACCAGTTACTTAAACTAGTTAAGAGTTTCAAAATCAGTGATGGATAAATATTGACCTAATGTGTCATCAACATTATCTGCTAAGAAAGGATAAATATTGACTTAATGTGTCATCAACATTATCTTCTAAGAACTGATCAGCAAAAAGAAACTAGTACAATTGTATTTGTAAGAACATTACTGAGTACTAGGTATTTAATAAGCAAGTATCCACCCTACTCTGAGATAAATTAAATAGAAATACAATCAACTGTAACTACAGCAGTTCATGGCTGAAGATATTTAAAAATCAAATTTAAATAATCGCACATTATGTTAATGATAACAGGGAATATTTTAAAAGCAATATTATTTAGGCTTCCTAGATACATTAAAAGCCACCACAGGAATGCACTAGTTATGTTATTTGACAGTTATTTGTATAAACATTAAAGGATTTTAAGGGTCTATATTAGATGAACGAAAGTTCATCTTAGTGAACGCTCACATGAGCGAATATTGCGGAACTCAAAACCACAATTGCGAGATCGTGGTACAGTGAAGATGGGAATATTTGCCGTTTCCTCACTGTAGTGTGATCTCGGAGTTGGAATATATATTTAGGGGGGTGTGGGGGGCGCAGCCCCCCACAATTGCAGTTACAAGTACCTGGATATTCGCTCATGTGAGCGTTCGCTAAGATGAACTTTCGTTCATCTAATATAGTTAATAATAATAATAATAATTGTCAATATTTTCTTCAGTTATTATACTCAACAATGGGTATGTTAATGGCACCATCCTAAGTTCTACATCTATTTAGTGTACAAAAGAAACAATAGTTACTGAGGACTGAATCGAGGATCTGCTATATTCTTTAATAGATAAACTGATGATTGCATAACTATATGCAGAAGAGGTTCTAGCATTGTTTCATGACTAGTATCAACTCTCAAGACAGTTATGCCCCATTGAATAGATGTTTGGACCTCCTGAAAGGTGCATCGGTTTCTTAGGTATTACACTGTATAGAGAGCCTTATTCTCATTATTTAATGATCAGGGTATATGGAGAAATTACATCAGTAAAAATAATATCCTATATTTTAATAGTCATCTCCCTTATAAGACTAAAAAAATCCAACATAGGCAGTATAGCAGAATGATCAGGAATGCAACTGAAATAAATGTAAGATCTGAGGACTATGTGATAGATAATTCCAGTTTTGGAGAGTGGCTACCATCCAAGTCTTACTTAACAAGACATTTGCATAGTTCAGCACATATGGTGCAATGGCAGCATCACTTGGTTGTTAAGCAGTAAACCAATAAGGTCAATGGCAGTGTCACTCCGTTGCTAAGCAGTAAACCAATAAGGTGACATTCTGATCATTCCACTAGAACAGGCCAGAGCAGAGGTATTTTTTTTCAGTTCTAGTAAGAAATATATCAACAATGTTATAAAAAGAAAACATAAAAATTTAATATCTGAATATTCTCTGCTAGTCCCTGCTATTCTCACTTTTCACTAACAACCTACATACTGCCACCACACAAGCATCTCTTATACAGTACGCAGATGACTCTACTCTCATCTGCTCTGCCCCCACTCTACCAGAACTACAACAAATCACACAAGAATCATGATCTTCTGTAGAAAGCTGGCTATCCAATGCTCAGCTCATAATCAACCCAAGTAAGACAAAACTTCTCCTGTCCCAACCTTCCGAAGCCACCAAAAACACCCCCCACCTCAACATTCTCACCAAAGACAATACCATCATCTCTCCATCAGAACACACAAAATTACTCGGTGTGGAAATAGACAACAAACTTAGATTTGACACTCACATATCTCTCACAATAAAAAAAGTTCACAAGAAACTTGGTGCATTATATCAAAGCCGCCAATTCCTAACCAAGGCAGCTAGAATCTTCATAGCCAATTCCCAGCTAATCTCCACCCTACTCTATGCATCCCCCATACTTACCAACCTTAGACAGACAGACCTACACAAGCTGGATGCTTGTTACAACAAAATTGCTAAATTTGCCACTGGAACCTCCTACCACAGCCATCATTGTATCTCCCTTAAAGAACTAAACTGGCTAGAACTCCCACAACTCCTTCAATTTAATCAACTCACCCTCGCTTATAAAGTTATTAACCACCTCTGTAACATCCCTTCCCTTCAAACCCTTCTCCAACCCTATCACTCCACTAGGCCACTAAGATCAAGCAACAAAAATCAACTCACTGTTATCAAACCCAAAAACTCAGCAGGAGAAGCCATATTTTCATGTACCATATCTAAACTTTGGAACAATCTTCCACCCTCTATAACTACTCTACCTTCCAGCAGCCTTTTCAAGACTGTACTCAAATTCCACTCAAATTTACACTGGCTTTGTCCTTGTTCTAATCCAGACTAACACCCCCTTACCCCCCCACCTAGACTCTTAACCCAACTATACTACCGCCACTACTAACCACAGTCAGAATTAGCTAGTTGTCTTTACATACTTTAAAATCTTGTCTGACAACTTTGTTATTAATATTATAAACAACAAGAAACTATCTTAACTTGCAACATTTACTGTATATACTGCTGATAATCAATATCTTGTTAGTGTATTAAAGCAAACAACCTGTAATGTTGTTTACTATTGCTGCAACTTTGTCTCTCTATTTATCATGTACATGATATGGAGCTTTTCTCCCCGGGCATCTGCTGAAAAAGGACCTGTGTCCAGTCAGAATTTCCCAGTAAACAAATGTAAATAAATAAAATAAAAATAAATAAAGATACTGCAAAATTGTCTCCTTCAGTTCTACATTTTACAAAGACATGAAACAGGAACTTGAAGCAAATTCTTGAAAGAGGCAGGAATGCTCTTGTAAGATAAATGGATCACATGTCATTTAATTAATCAAAGTGATGGTTTTAAACATCTACACTTGGATTAATTTATAATTTTCGCAATCAAACATGTTGCAATAGTACTGATATTGTCTCTTAGTAGCTTGTATATACTCTCACTTCGATATTGCTAAAACTGAGTAATTACTCCATGGAGGAATATTGGAACACATATGAAATATAAACAATGCAGTTCTACTAATGCCTTAGAAAATTATTCATTGAGTTATGAACCTATCCAGTTCAAACTTCAAGTCTTAAACATTATTAAGAAAAATGAGTATTTACAAGATTTTAGGAATAAATTCCAGCTATACGAGAGTAAATGACAGTTGCTCACAGGCAGCAGGAGAGGGTCAAGGTTGAATTAATATATTTCACTAAAACCTTACCAAAATAAAAGAAGTACAGGAAAATTTGTTGGGGCAAAATGAAAATATTTCACTAAAATCATACTTAAGTAAAAGACTCATAAATGTAGATGATTAAGCTCTGTTTTGGCCCACTGCTTAAAAAGTATCATGTTTTACTGTGTCTTTAATTGGTTAATTACCATACTCCTGTGACTGCTTTTTGGTTCAAATGTATATGTGACTTTTCTCGTTTTATATTATCGCTGTTTCACAGAGTTTGTAAAAAATTGGCTAATGAAGGATGTACCAATCTTATGTCTGAAACGTTACTCCATTTTATTTATTTATTATTTTATAATGGATATGTTTTTCAGTTTGTGACAAGATTTCTACATTCTTTTACTTTGGACTTGGGGAAATCTTTTTTCACAATAATAATTGACAGCCATGTTGAGTGAAGTTTGAGAGTCACTGCATATTCCAGCATGCTGAAAATCCCACATCACATATGCTGCATAAGAAATATTTTATATTAAAACTAGTATAGGTAACTCTGGAGAAAGTGGATGTGACACAATAAGTTATTAAAACATCTAAACATGTTTTTATGATTCAAAGAGTTTACTACAGTGATACTGAAAGCCTTTATTTCTGTGTACTTTGGAGCTTAAAATTTCATATCAACATCTCTTGCACTATGCTTTGTGTTACTGCAATCATCACATACTAGGGAAATTTATATAACCTCAGTGTGATACTTATACATATCAGTTATTATGCCACATATAAAACACCATCATGTGAGCTGATAAAGGAAAAAAAGCATCACTATAGACTCCAGCCTGTGGATAATGGCGTTCTAGCTATCAGCTTCACTCAGTTATGTTGCTATTCATTAGACAGCCACACTTCACAATCATACTACCATTCTATTCTTATCTCACTCCATTTGTTTTCATTACTTCTGTCATTTTATTATTTGCTGTTCAACATGGCAAAGCATTCTACTGATAAACCAACCTTTCACTGACATAAATTCTCCTCATCTCTGTCAAAAAACAAGTAATGTTTGTATCGAGTAGTCATGTCTCACACTCTTGCTCTGTCTTTTCATGAATGTTCCACTCTACCAACTTTCTCATGAAAGATTTTATGTATGGACATTTAGTTCTCACTCATTAGGTAGGTAAGTGGGCTGGCCTGTGGAAATTTTTCAGCACAAACTAAGCCAAAGGCAAACACAAATAAATACTAAAGTATTACGTTTTATAATGTTCACCTAAAATATTAAAACAACTCTCCTATCAATGCATTCTTTTTCCTTTCCTCCAGGCTGTATTTTTGTAATGATTACAACCTTTTCTCATAACAGATACCACAACTCCTGCCAATACACACAGTTCCTTTGACCATTCACTCAATTTTCTCTGTGTACTGTCCTTTGATCACCTAACATGACCTTTTCATCATGGCCTCCATTGCTGTTATGCAGTACTTCAGGTGACGTTTCACCTGTGCTATGTACAAAGATAGCATAACATTAACCTATGCTGACCCATCGTTTCTTAATATACATTACTGAGATCTTCTGGTGTATTGACTAACTGTACAATTCAAAATTCCCATTTTTTTGGAGGAGTCCGTGGGAAAAATGCTTAGTCAGGTGGCAAACCCACTACTTAAACCCAGATGACCTGTGTACCTGTGTTTTAGTCAGGGCTCCAGTCTTTTCACCACTAGAGTGGTTTGTACTTTTCCATTCTTTTCAAACACCAAGATCCCCATCTAAACATATATACCTTCCTCTTACTTTTGAGTCCATAGTCAATGACCTATGCTAGTATACACTGAAACCATGCTCCCACCTCACAAATCAAGCAGATAAGATGTTCTACTGTCCTTCATAACACACACACACATCTAGTTTTATAACAGATAATGGTGGCTGAACAAATATAGGATGTTGCACATATTAGTGATAATCACATGATGGAATTAAAATAAAAGATCGATACAAAGTTCTGGCAAATGTTAACAAAACTGTGATGCAAATGGAAGATAATTAAGTTAATGCATGAAGAAAAGCAGTAATTAAGGCTTTTGTATTATTGATAACACATAAATTGATGTTAGCAGCAGATCTTCAAATGAGTTATAAAACTATTTTTCTATACTTCCCCTGGACTTTGCCCATTGGCTCCCCTACTTGTTGCTATCAAGCTCATTTATTCCTCCACTGGTGACAGCCATGTACCCGTAGAACTGGGCCCTCCAGACCACTCATTCTTTGCAGAGTCAATATTGGCCCATATTATTTCCCTGGAGGTGAAATGTGGGCATTAGGAAGTTTGCCGTTGTACTCTTCCTGTGGAGGTCCCAACCCTTCCTTCTAACCCCTTCCTATAGGAGGGCAGCTGACAAACAACAGCTGCTTCACTGTGGAATGATGTGAGTTTCACCCAAATCATCCTCAATTTAACAGTACAAGCTTCACATGGCCTCTTCTATGAGCAATAGTCTCCCCACTGATAGGTATTAGTAATGTGGTAGGCCAGGCTGCCTTCTCTTCCCAGGATGGGTGAGCTGATGATGGCTGCTTAAGCCCATCCTCCCCATTCAACCCTCCCCATCACCCATAATGCTTACTGAACACAGGTCACCTGGGTCATAGTCAGGGCTTTATCCCTCTGCATCATGGGGGTGTGTAGGAAACTGCCTAATTTAGGTTTTTAAGCTCAGGTAAGTAAGGTAGGTAAATACTAAGCAATCAGTCTAGAGATCATTACAAGCTAGCCAATAAACTATTTTCAAAAGCTAACCCAGCCACAAGGAGCACAATATGACAAAGAGAAGAGGAGAATATTATGCTGTCCATTCCTATTATGTAGGATTACCCTGAAGGTAGCAGGGATGCTGCTCTGCTTGACATGTACAGGAGGCTTGTTCTAGATTTTGGGGGATATGCTGAGATATAAATTTAGCACATTGATGCTGAAGATGTAGTTCCTTTAACCAGGTATTTGAGGAGACATTTGATGTCTTTCTATTCCAGTGTTGCAGTATTTCACATATGGGTTTACCCTTCTTCCTTCCAGTTTATCTGGCCAGGATTCAAAATATTTTCAGTCCTTCTAGGTGCGTCAGCCATCTGATGTGGCAGCAGGAATGTGGGCCATAAATGTGACGTCTGCACATACCAGCCCTCAGAATTTTTCAGCTGCCAGTCGTATGCCAGGTGCTCCTGCTTCTCGCTGTCGTCAGATTAAGAAAAATTCAGTTAAGTACCCCAGTGGGGATCCTTTCAGTCCTACTTTTTTTTCATATAGTCTGTTCATGTCATCCAGAAAGGGCAAGTGTAAGTGTGGTCGGCAGATTCTCTACAAAGACACCCATGATCAGTGTCTATTTTGTTTAGGTAGGGAACATGACCATGAGAGCTGCACTATTTGTCAGTCTTTCATCCTTAAACCTTACGTCACCTACTTCAGGCCTTACATCTGTAGGGTCTATATCAGATGATCGAATGCTTACAAGTCCAAAGCTCACAACTTCAAACTGCAAACCTTGAAATCTGACAACAACAAATGTACAAAAAAATACTAACTACCCAAAAAAAAAAAAAAAAACCACTCTATGCAGGGGGGCTAGCCCCCCTGCACCCCCACACCCCCTGCTACTTAAATATACCAACTCCGAGATCGCACCATTGTGCAGTAAAGGGAAATCTTCCCTGCCCGCAATCTATGGCGATCTCCATTCTGCGGTTTGATGTTGGCAGCTTTCGGGGTTTGAAGTTCGAAGTTGTGAGCTTCGAACTTATCAGCCTTCGATGTTCCCATATAAACCCCATTTGTACCTAGAAAACCAATGACTAAAACAAATAGCATTAGGGATGGAGGCCGCATCTGACTCCCCATCTGAACCACCAAAAAAGAAGGCCAAGACCTTGTGGCCTACTTCTTCAGCTGTGCCTCTGCTGACCGTTCCTCAGTCTGTAGCCGACATCAGCTTGACCGAGGATTTGGCTTCTGCCAGTGGGGATAAAGCAGGTACCTCGGAGGAAGCTGCACAATCTTGAGTGGAGAGCACATCCTTAGAGGGTTTACCTGTGTCTACCTTAGACTCCAGGGGGAACCAGTGCTTTCTGTGGGTACATTGGATTCCACAGCCGCCATCCCTATGCCTGACCCAAGGCCTTCACCCAGATGGCCGCCAGCTAGGCCTCTTAAGAAAAAACAAAAAAAGAAACATTTATCTCCTGCTTCTGAAAGCATGCCTGATTGGCAGGCCTTCAGCCAGAGTTTATTTAATGCCTTCATGACCCTTAGGCCTACTACTACAGGGACCCCTACTATTGCTCCTCCCCTCCTAAGTCCTAGACCTCTAATTCCTGAAAGGAGGGTAGAACATTTGGAGGAGGAGGAACTGTCTGATTCCTCAGAGGATCCCCTCTCCTACTCCTCATAGATCCCTTCACCCAGGGATATAGATCTCCAGAAGAAGGCCCTGTTGAGCCTGACTCCCCAGTGAAAGATTTAACCTTTGGGGACACTATCATCATGATGAAAGACCACTTTAAGTGGGAAGCCTCAGATATGACTGAAGTACAAAAGAGGTTCTATGACCTTATACAGATGGACACCCCTAGTCCTTCTGCTATTCCCTCCATTCAGCCGGCTTTCCTGGATGCCTTTGCCTCTGCTTCCATCAACCCTGACTCCCAACCTCTAGCCCCTTGGAGAGCAGATAGACTCTGCAAAGTCCCTGAGACAGAGAAATTTCTGATTAAATGCCCTCCAGCTGACCCAGCCACTATCTCCATTTCTGATGATAGGGTGTTCAAGCTGCTCCCTACCACTACCATTCTTCCAGCTGACAAGGACAGCAAGACAATGGAAAGGTTGAGCAAGAAAATATACACTTCTGCCACCTTGTCATTCAGGGCCACTAACTATCAAACTCACATGACCAAGTATTCCTTAGCACTACTGGACAAGGCCACTAAGGAATTAGCTGACATCCCAGATTGTGCAGCCAAAGCCTCCTTGATCTCCCTGCTATCTCTCACCTCTCAGGGGAATAGACACTCCTTAAGATGCAGGTATGATGCAACGCACACCTCAGCCAGGTCAGCTGCATAAGCTTCTGCATTAAGAAGATATTCTTGGCTATGCCTTCAGCCCCTCCCTAATGACTTCAGGGCCAAACTTATTGATGCTCCTTTAGATCACTCTGCCCTGTTTGGTGGAAAAGTGGCTGACCTCTTTAAGTCCCTGCAACAAAAAGGCAAGGAATTGCAGGACCTTAAACACCTGCTTGTCTTGCCCATCCCTAAGTTCCACAGGAACTACCCTTCCAAGACACAATTCATCAGAAAAACCTCTAGGCCTTTGGCTCCCCCCAGGTCCAGGAGACCCCCTAAAAGACAACCTCCTCTGGCTAGAACTTCTCCTTTCTCCTCCTTTTCCAGATAGGGCAGGTAGTGTCTGACTGCCTGCCAATCTCCTTTCCCACCCCTCCTGCATCCCTCCCCTTGTCTGCTCATCTCTCTCACTGTCTCTCTGTGTGGTCTCTCATTACCAAAGAACAACAACAGTTGAGTTTAAAATAAACCTTTATAACAAAACACAAAGCTTTCAGGTTAAGAAACCCTTTTTCAATGTATGACAACAGGTATATTAAGCACGCCCTTATATATGCACATAAAACAATCATATGACTTGCAGCCATAGTCACATGATAAGAATACAAAATGTTTATAATCATTAATCAAAAATAAATAGTTTAACTATTCTTACAAACATAAAACATATTAAACAAAATAAGATAAATAATTACTTTAATTTAGTCTGTTGTATTCTATTTAAAATAGGTTTTAAAGATAATGCTGCATTCAACTTCAACTGTCCAATGATATAACATTAGATCTTTTTCACTTCTTCACAGTGCCTTGTCCAGTAATCCCACAACTGTATGAGATCCCCAAGATACATAAATCTAGGGACAATCCACCGATGAGGCCTATAGTATCTGGCAAAGGCTGGATTACAGAACCGATATCTTTATATTTACAAAAACAGCTACAGCCCTTATTAAACAAATGTAGTACAGTACTGAAAGATACATCGGATTTTTTGGTGAAATTAAAGAAGTGTTATATGAGACTACAAGACCTAAATATTAACATTAGTAATATATATGGTGACTATGGACATTAATTCATTATTCACAGTCATTCCCAATGACTATGGATTGGAATCTATAAGAAGTTTCCTAACGCAATGTTCTAATTTCACGACTAGGCACATAGAAAATTTATGTATGCTACTTGAATTAGTGCTGAGAAATAATGTTTTCTTATTTGATAACAACTATTATTTACAACAAACGGGGGTAGCAATGGGAACACCAGTTGCGAATACGTACGCCAATCTAGTCCTATATCAATGGGAGAAAGAATGCATAACTGATGGTGAAATATTTTTTAATGATAATATTGTTTTTTATCAAAGGTTTGTAGACGATTGCTTTGTTCTGTGGAAAGGTAACCTAGCTGAACTTATGGACTTTGTTCTATTTCTGAATAGTACCACTAATTTTCTGAGGTTTAAAGTAGAGGCATCAATCACAACTATAAATTTTCTGGATGTGACAATTGTTAAACAAGAAAATAATTTAAATACATCTGTGTTCAAAAAGGAAATAGCAGCAGGGAGATATTTGCATGCAACTAGCATGCATGCACCTCACGTTTTTAAAGGCATTGTTAAAGCGCAAATGGTCAGAGTAAGTAGACTGAACTCAAAACATGAAGTCTTTCTAGAACAGTTGAATGATACTTATGAGGAATTTAAAATTAGTGGATATCCTGAGGATTTGTTGACATATATTAAGAATCATGTAATAACACATAGGGATGGAGAGTTCAGCTCCATTTTTAATAAGTCCTCTGCAGAGCATGATGTAATAATGCCTACAAGACAAGTGAGCAAATTAAGATTTTTAACCACATTTAACACACAATCTGATACAATTAGAAAAATAATAAGTAAGTATTGGAAGATACTATTAGCACAGGATGATGTTCGTTTGATAGTAGGTGATAAACCTTACTTTAGCTACAGAAACATGCGTACATTGAAAAGTTTGCTAGGATATAAAGATTTTATTAATACAAAGCCCAATTTTGAAATAAACAATAAACAGGGTACTTATCCCTGTCACAATTGCATTAGCTGTAGTGATATAGTTACAGATACATCAAGGGGTAGTATTTTTGTACACCCAACATCAGGCAAGGAGTTTAATTTTTATGGTTATGCTACTTGTGCTACCAGTAATGTGGTCTACCTTGCAACATGTGAAATTTGTTCTTCATTCTATGTGGGGAAGACCACTAGAAAACTTAAAGAACGAATAATAGAGCATAGGTCTAATATCAAACATAACAATGAGAATAATGCATTGTCAAGGCATATACAATCCTTTGGAACTAAACATTCTTTTAAATTTAGAGTAATTGATCGTGTTTTAGCAACAACTAGGGGAGGTGATTTGTCCAATTTTTTGGACCTTAAGGAATATGAGTGGATATTAAGACTTTCTGCTGATATACCCCCTGGATTGAACGCAGCATTATCTTTAAAACCTATTTTAAATAGAATACAACAGACTAAATTAAAGTAATTATTTATCTTATTTTGTTTAATATGTTTTATGTTTGTAAGAATAGTTAAACTATTTATTCTTGATTAATGATTATAAACATTTTGTATTCGAATCATGTGACTATGGCTGCAAGTCATATGATTGTTTTATGTGCATATATAAGGGCGTGCTTAATATACCTGTTGTCATACATTGAAAAAGGGTTTCTTAACCTGAAAGCTTTGTGTTTTGTTATAAAGGTTTATTTTAAACTCAACTGTCGTTGTTCTTTGGATTTGTCTTTGATATTTGGTGCTTTGTTACAACTGTGGTCTCTCATTACCTCAGACAAATGGGTTCTGTCCATCATACAGAACAGTTACTTTATGTCCAGGATCACCCGCCCCCAACAAGGCTGGGCATGCATCAGCTTCAGCCTTCCAGCAGTCAGCTACCCCTCCTAAGACAGGTACTGCAAACCTTACTAATACAAGGCACTATAGAAAAAGTGCCTACAGAATCAAAAAGAACAGGGTTCTACTCCAGAAATTTTTCTGGTACCCAGAAAAGATGGACCATGGAGACCTATCCTAGACCTCTCTCATCTCAACCCTTTCCTAAAGGTTCCTACCTTCAGGATGTTCACTCTTCCTACTTTCTTCCCCCTCCTCCTACCCCAAGGATTTATGGCAACCCTAGACATAAAGGATGCCTACCTCCACATTCCAATAAACCACACCTTCAGGAAATATCTCAGATTTCTGGCAGGCTCATCACATTTTCAGTTTTGTGCCTTGCCCTTTGGGCTTTCCACTGCTCCCAAGGTAGTCACAAAATGTCTGGCTCCAGTCATTGCTTACTGCAGGACAAAGGCCATCTAAATATCCCCCTGGCTAGACAATCTTCTAATTCAGGCACCTGATCAGAAGACTCTTCTTCTTCACACCCAGGCCCTTCTGCTCCTCCTTCAGTCTCTGAGTTTCCTTATAAACTTACCAAAATCTCACCTGAAGCCCACACAGGACATTATCTTCCTGGGCTGCAGAATCTGGACAGACCTTATTGAGGCCTTCCTGGGCTGCAGAATCTGGACAGACCTTATAAAGGCCTTTCTACCAGCAGAGAAGGTGGTGTCCCTGTCACACCACCTACTGGAAGCCCTTCAAGCTTCCAAATTGCCAGTAAGGCAATTTGTGAGACTTCTGAGTTACATGGAAGCCACCATACCCATGTTGCCATTAGCGAGACTGCATATAAGGAAACTCCAATGGTATCTTCGGTCAGTGTGGACTCAACACTCCTATCCCCTAGAGTTCAAGGTTTCCCTCCTTCCCTGCTTAAAGCAGGAATTACAACGGTGGGTGGATCAGGTGACCAAGAACCCAGGCCTCCCTCTTTAAGAACCCACACCCTCCCAGACTATGCATACAGATGCCTCAGATCTGGGATGGGGAGCAACCCTAGGACTAAGAAAAGTGCAAGGTTTGTGGGCAAAAAAACAAACTAGAACACATAAACATCAGAGAAATGAGAGCAGTCCTCCTTGCTCTGCAGGCCTTCCTACCCTATCTAGAGAAAGGCCCTCTCAAGATATTCATGGACAACACCACAGTCCTGTGGTATCTCAGCAAACGGGGAGGGACAAAATCTTACCTCCTGTGCAGACTAGGTCTGCAGGTGTGGGATATGGCCACCTCACAGGGAATTACTCTACAGGCAGCCTACATACCCTCCCTGCACAACTCCCAGGCAGATCAGCTAAGCAGGACCATCTCAAACACCTGTGAATGAATGATTCAAAGAGATGTTTTCCTGAATCTGGTCCACAGGTGGGGTATACCTCAAACAGACCTGTTCACCTCCTCCATAAACAAGTGACTTCCTGGTTACTGTACCAGGTTACCCGACCCCAAGGCACTGGCAACAGATGCCTTCTCAATGCCCTGTAAGGGGAAATTTCTGTATGCATTTCCCCCTTCCCCTTGATTCAGAGGGTACTGCTGAAAATTCAGCAAGACTCACCAAAAATCTTGCTGGTGACTCCCTACTGGCCAAGACAGCACTGGTGCCCCCTCCTCCTTCATTTGTCCAAGGGCAATTACCACAAGTTACCCCCCTCAGTGGACCTGCTCACACAGCACAAGGGGATTCAGATTCATCCACAGTGGCAATCCCTGCAACACACCCTGTGGCTGATAGGATTCTGATCCCCTTCAGACACCTGTATAATGAGGACATGCTAAATGTCCTGCAGGAGGCCAAGAAACCCAACACAAGAAAATCCTCTCTCTTGAAGTGGAAAAGGTTTTCTATCTGGTGTCACAAAAGACAGCTGGACCTGCTGAAAAGTGACATTCCTCTAATCATGTCTTACCATGTGTGAACTAATGCAGACAGGACTGGCTTACTCATCTCTAAAAGCACATTTATCTGCAATTTCTGGCTGTTTACCTATGGACCCTCCCCTTGCAGCCAGACTTCTGGCTAAACTTTTTCTCAAAGGGGTACTACACTTGAGACCACCCAGGAAACTCACCCACTGGGACCTTAACTATGTATTAGAGAAACTCACTTTAGCCCCCCTTGACCAAGGAGACAAGGCTCCCATAAAATTTTGCACATGGAAAACTGTTTTGTTGGTAGCTCTGACCTCAGACAGAAGGGTCTCAGAGTTGCAAGCTCTTATGGCTACACTACCATTCTTAGTCTTCCACCTTGACAGGGTGACTCTCAAGACTAGTCCATTGTTCACACCCAAAGTAGTGAATGACCTATTCTTAAACCAGGCCACTCACCTGCCTACCTTTTTCCCCAACCTGCAGGGGGAGAGTGAGAGAGTACTTCATTCCTTAGACATCCACAGGCAACTTAGGTTTTACCTACATAAAACCAAGCCCATTAGGAAATCAGACCAATTGCTTGTCTCCTTCCAACCCAGGGCTCTGAGGAAAGTGGTGACCAAACAGACAACATCGGCCTGGATCTCCAGGGACATTTCCTTCTATTACCTTCACAATGGGAAGACCTTGCAGGGCAATGTCAAAGCCCACTCCACCAGAGCAATGGCCTCTTCTGGAGCCTTCTTTAAAGGGCTAGATATCAACACCATACTTGAGGCAGCCACTTGGTCCTCTGTGCTCACCTTCACCAAGCACTACAAGCTAGACCATATCTCCAGAACCAGGGCAGGGTTTGCCAGGGCTATCCTACATGGATTACTAGAAACCTCTTCTAGGCCACCACCCAATTCTCAGTGAGCTTTGGTACAAACCCACATGTAGAATACTGCAACACTGGAATAGAAGAACATAAGAAAGTTGTGTAAAATATTACCATAACCATAGATGTCCTTCTCTTCCATATTACAGTATTCCTTCCCACCCTCATTCCCCTCCTATCAGGTTGCACTTGCTTTCTTGGGTAACAATGGACAGGCTATGCCCATATAGGACTGGCTCTGACTAGGGCCTTTTAGGTTCTGAGGGCTGGTGCGTGCAGACGTCACATTTATTGCCCACGTTCCTGCTGCCACTTCAGACATCTGATGCACCTAGAGGGACTGAAAATCTTTTGAATCCTGGCCGGATGAACTTGAAGGAAGACGGTTAAACCCACATGTAGAATACTGCAACATGGAAGAGAAGGACATATATGGTTATGGTAAGATTTTACACAACTTTCCTTTCTTGAAGGAACAGGAGTTCAAGGAGGGTCAGATTTGTCATGGCTTGCATGGTTAAACACAGATCTTCCAGAAACACTTGATAAGAGATTGAGTTGAGAGTGAGGGCTGCCAGTCTGTCCAGATTACATAGGGCTGGGAGGCTAGTTTTTTTAATGAGGAATCTCTGAGGTTTGTCAACTTGAGTGATATGTTTAGATAAGAACATACCAAAATGGTTATTATATTCAATAATGGGTATGATGAGATGTGAGTAAAGGGAAATTAAGACTTCCTTGGATCTAGAGGAGATACCTTTGGAAATTAGAAGAGCCAGACAGAAAGCTTTCAAAACTGTTTTCCAAACCATCGTTAGTTGAGATACTGTTAGCTTCATAAAAACCTATGAACCTATGAAGTCAAAAAAGTGAATAAAAATGTAGGGGTGAAAGTGCTTAATGTTTTACATTCTTTCATTAAATTTATGGTATTTTTATTGGTTCTGGTCCGTTTGTTTTAATTTTGCTCCTATACCACACTGTCACCTACTGTTGTTTTTGGTTGTAGATTGGTCACTTTGGAGCTTTTTTATTGGTTTTAAAAATATAAATTAAGCAGACATCAAAGATGAATTGCTAAATACTAGTGAAATACATTGTAACTTATGAAAGAAATAGTAACCAGATATTATGAGCAATAAGGAACAATAGTCTTCCATTTGTATTGATTGTATATCAAGTTATAACTCACTCAGCAGAATGATTTTATTTGGGAGCCATCAAAATCCTAGGTTCTTCTCCATTTTTCCTGATTTTTCTTGACTGCTAACAATTTGAGTATCCTGCTCTCTCAACAATCCATTATTACCTGATGGGGGTGGGCAGGGTGGGGAAGGTCTTTCCTTTCAAGGTGAAATACTGTTCAGTAATCTCATTCCATGTACACATGATAGGGGGGGGTCAAGAGCACAATGATGGGTGGAAATCATGTAGAGCTAACTTTGATTTTTATTTTTCTCTACATGCACCGACCAACCTGCTATGTGCAATGAGGTGCAATAAATGCGACACCAGCCTTTTTGTGAAGCTCTCTCATCCTTTTATTTTGTAATGTGGGTATGTTCATAGGTAGGTACTAGGCTATTGGTCCAAGGGCCTACATAAGCCTAGCCAGCAAGGTTCCATAGCTTATGCCACCCAAGAAAGTTATTTTCCTCTGCCACTGTCCAGAAGAGACACAGAAGTGATCCCCGGGGTGTATTTCCTATTTCCCATCCCATACAGACCAATGTGGAAAGTTTTTGCACCTGGAGTTAGCTTTCTGGTCTTTCTTGCAGGATGCTAATGCGGAGAGAAGCTCATACTCTTAGTCTGAGGTACAGCAACTGACATTCCACTTGCTTAATCCTGCATAATCTGATTGGCCTATGAGGATCTGTGCCTGTTATTCAAACCCAGGTCACCTGTTTACCTACATTGTAATCAGTGCTGCAGTCTCTATACTAACTTAATTTTCCAATGTGCTTAGACACTAAGGCACCTGTCCAAACACATACATATTCTTCTTACTTTTCCTCCCATAGTGAATTTCCTTACAATGGCATGGTTTAAAAATAAGCTGTCAAGTCACTGGCCAAGACATACTCTTTCTGCATCATCATATAAACAATGCATGCACAAAGATATGAATTACTATGTGTGATGCCCCTGCACTGGCCCAATAATCAAGGAGCCTCAATCCTCACCACTGGCAACAGTGAAGAATGTACACAATGGGAGTATGAGAAGTACACACACAGTAAAATACAATTTCCCTTAAGAGCACACAGAGATCACAGTCAGTTTAGGGCTGGTTTCTCCCTCTTTCTCCAGATCGCAAATAAGACTCCCCACTGGCACAGCTATAAAGTTAAGATCTCAGCTGAGGGGTCAAGCCAAGACCTCCAGCACCCTCTCTGTCTGACCAGTGCTTCGTGTCCCTGCCCAAGTAGTTGATTCACACACACACACACACACACACACACACACACACACACACACACACACACACACACACACACACACACAGTGGGCTGGCACAGGTTTATTAGCTATGCCCCCTTATGCCCAGACTATAAGGTAGTTATCACTGCCACCACCCCCTACTTATCAGCTACTATAAGGGCTCTTACAAAGGGTGACCAATCCTACTCTGTAATGTTACTACTATCCAAATAGTAAGTGTGACCAAGACCAAGGCTATTTAGGAGTGGCCTGTACAGTGTCACCAAATACATATGTCTCACAAATATCAGCCACAAAGATAGGTTTAACTATATTTAATAATAAATAATAAAAGAACAAGTCAATACTCAATCAACACAGTTACTTCAGATTTCAGAATCACAGGAAATATTTTAAAACAACATTGCAGGACAGTCTGCAATCAATACATAAAATATCCAAACTAATCTTTACTATATTCTTATCTATCTCTAAAAGAAATACTATGCCTAAATCTTACTTAAAGAGCAACACACAGGCAGAAGTGATGAATGGACATTTCTAGGTCCAAGACAAGATATAAAATGCACAGTCTTTCTCTCTTTTTCTTAAATTACTATCAAACATTACTGCAGGGTCAGTTTGGATGACATCACTCTTTGTCACCTGCCTTTAGTTCCCAGGCTAACAGATACTCACAGAATTTTAAGATCTCTATGTGAGAAGTACATACCTCTCAGAAGTGCAGCTGCTAGGAAGTCATAGAGCAATACACACTTTACATTTTAAACATAGTAAATACTTCTCTCCAAGACAATAGAAAAAACTTCTAGCTCTAGACATCCTGTCTTCTTGCTGCAGTGAAACTAACTTTTATAGCACATAATAAAGCATTTAATTTCAACTTATTTTCTTGAAAGTTTTGTAAGTTAATCTTCTATGTTTCAGCAGGGTATGCTGTAGTTACATTCTTAAAGCTCAGTACATAACATTCAGTTCTGTATAAATCATATTAATATTCACAAATGACACAGAATTATTTACAAAATTCCAGATAGCTGGGATGGCAGTGTCACACTATGAATATACCAACAGAGAAGAATGCACCGAGAATCTCATACTCTTAGTCTGAGATACAGCAAATGACATTCCACTTACTTAATCCTGCTTAATCTGATTGGCCTATGAGGATCTATGCCTGTTATTCAAACCTATGTCACCTGTTTACCTACATTGTAATCAATGCTGCAGTCTCTATACTAGTTTAATTTTCCACTGTGCTTAGACACTAAGCCACCTGTCCAAAGACATACATATTCTTCTTACTTTTCCTCCCATAGTGAATTACCTTACAATGGCATGGTTTCAAACTAAGCTGTCATGTCACTGGCCAAGACACACACTCTTTTTGCATCATCATATAAACAATGCATACATAAACAAATGAATTACTATGAATAAGCCAAAAGAGAAGAAACATAGGCCTGTTTAGACTACTCATTTATTGCAACAAGACACCCTGCTGGTGCCTGCCCCCTTTCATCTGCCTATACCTTTGTTGTATGCTCCACACTCTTTTGAACCCATCTGCGGCTTTGGGTTTCACTAATCCACCTAATCAAAATAGGGGAAGCCACCTCAAGTAGTAGACCTGTAACAAGTGGTGTACCCCAGGGATCAGTCTTGGGGCCTTTGCTGTTTGGGATATACTTCTCGGAGGTGCAGGCCAAATATAGTGGGCTATGGCTGACCAAGTTTGCAGATGACTGCAAGCTGGGTTCTGTCATCAATTCCCCTAGTGATGTGGACATCCTCCAAGAGGGTCTCACCCAAACAAATGACTGGTGCCAGAAACATGGCCTCAAACTGATTGCCAAAAAATGCATCATCATCCCTTCTGGGGAGAGTGATGTCCTCACAAATTATCACATTGATAATAAAGTACTAAGCATGCAATCATTCATGAGGGACTTGGGCACCTAGGTTGATAGCAAACTGACTTTTGACCACCATATTGCCTCCGTTGTACGGAAAGCTTTTTACATGGCCCACCTCATTAATAAGGGTATCTCATCCAGGGACAAGGTGGTCATAACATCCTTGTATTCTTCTCTTATATGACCCATTATTGAGTACAATGCCCCTTTCGGCATGTACCTCACAAAGCACAGGCAGTAGCTGGAGAGACCACAGAGGTTCCGCACCTGGAGAATCCAGAGCCTCAAACATCTACCCTACACAGACAGGCTAAAGGCCCTGTCCCTCTATTCAGTCTCCTACAGACTCCTTAGCAGTGACCTCTGTCTGCCATACAAATCAATCTCAGGCCCTGCCCTGATGGTACTGCTGCATATCCGCAAGTCAAGCTCCACTCGATTAACCCACACTCGTGACCTCAACTTGGTCTGGGACATCAATAGGAGTTGTTGGCGGGACAGATTTGTGTCCCAGAGACTCCCCCTTTTGTGGAATAGACTCCCTCCCCATGTAAAACAGAGTACCTCATTAAATCTTTTTAAGTGCAACCTGGATAACTGAATGGGGAACAGAAAATATACCCCTGGGATTCCACTTGTGTCCCTGCTGGACAGTGGCATAGGGTGCTGACTTGTTGGAACATGGGCTAAATTATTGGCTAGGCTTGTAAGGACCTCAGGGCCAATAGCCTAGTAACTTCCTATGATCATATGATTCTATGACATGAAGTACACACACAGGCATGCAATCTACTTCATTTTACACACACACAAAGACACACACTCTGATATGTTTTTGTACACATGCTCTTTATATATGTGTATGTGTGTATGTATATATATATATATATATATATATATATATATATATATATATATATATATATATATATATATATATATATACACACACACACACACACACACACACACACACACACACATAGTCTCTCTTTCTCTCTCCCTATATATATATATATATATATATATATATATATATATACACACACATACAATATGGGGTGCATACAATTCATTATTTAAAATAAAAAGCATTATTAATGTATATATTCTATGAAATGTTGCTTAATGTTTTACTTATTCAGTGTCACACATTGGCTATGTGATGCACATGCAATCTCTGTCAATGTCTTTAAGTCAGTATTTTTTTTTCTTGCTATTGCATTTATTACTTGTTATTATCTTTGTCAATGTAGTCCAAGTCATAGCTGAGAAGAATCCTAGGACCAATTCACTTTCCTGGTAACCAAAGTATAAATAAATACAATAATTAAGGAACTAGTAAAGTACATTTTAATTATGCATCATTCATGACAGAGAAAAAAAAAACTTCCCACTGGAGGCATTGAGAGGTAGCAGACATAGGATTATTTACTGCAGCGAGTTTTCACACCTCAGCATGAGAGTGTTGGGGAAGATCTGTCAATTATTTTAGAACTATACAGGAATACCTTTGCAAAAGCCTGCTATTACCCTACTTTATTCTGCTAGAAGTAGCTAACAGCTATTTATAGCATAGAACAAACTCTCAGACACATAAATGAGGCTCAGTCAGGGAAACATAGAAATAACTTTTTTACAGAAGGTGTGTTAGATGACAGTGATTCATAGTCCTGATGATATTCTATCTTAATGGCAAGAGGAAAGAACACTACTTCCTTATGTCTAGCATGACTCATAAAAAATGACTTGAAATGTATTCTGGGAAGAAGGAAAGAAACCAAGACAACAAGATCCCATCATCTGCCATTTTGTAGGAAACGCATTAGAATTGTAGAAGAAGGACTTTGAGTGATTTTGAGGCATTGAAATACCCCAGAAAACAAAGACAGAATGAAAAAACATTGTTTTTTTTAAGTTCTAAGGTGGAGTTTCCTTTAACTTCTTTCAGCTGCAACAGTCAGTCCAGCAGACCACATTGTCTAAACTGTTAGACATATGAAACTCTTATGTCTGTCATTATTGACTGACTGTAACCCTCATTGTGATTCACCAGCAAATCAAACATTCTGAGAGACAGAGCAAAACTATGTGGCAAAATCAGGCACAGTTGAGAGATGGGGTGTTACAATGTCTTGCATTGTATGATTTTTTTTTATTATTAATTTCATCACAATGAGACATGTGAGGTATATCCGATTAACATATTGTCTGTAACTGCCAGGCATGTGTGCACTTCTATGTATATTTGTGTGAGTCTGCCTTTGTCTGTATTTCTGAATGTATGTGTGTATTAAATATTTACATTTACATAACTTATATTTTGGATGTAAAATATTTTCTCCAACAATGATTACTTATAATAGAGCAAGTCTGAAACATTAAGCAGAGGAACATCAAAAATATTAAAAAGCATATAGTAATAAAAATACAAAGCAATTTAACAGACAGCCCATTCATTAAGTGCAATGATTCCCTCACAGGGTAGGTGTTATCAAGGAAATAATGCCCTTTGAGAAATAGTAAGGCCACCTGCCTGCAATGTTGGGCATCACAACACCATTAGGTGGGCATTAATCTAGATTCTGTCAAGAACTATTCACAGGACTCCAATTATGGCCTGTTTAGTGTCTTGCAGATGTCTTCAGCCTCACTGGAGTGTATGCCTCTTGCTATTCAGAATACCATCTTAGTTGTTTTTGCTAAAAGGTCTAGGACACTGTTTTGCATGGCAGTTCTTCAGAGTGGTAGTGACCCCTCGGTATGTCTCATCCTCAGTAGTGTCTAGTAGTATCTTCTGCATTGGTTATATTTCCATTTAATTATCAAATCCAATGTATGCTATACAGTCTTGGTGTTACACTCTGATTTCTTCTCCTTGCACATTTTATTCTTCCTTAATCTCTTCCTACACCTACCTCATCTGATATGTCTTCCACTTTCTTGTTGTCTTTAAATACATTTTTATATTCTCTACCTCATTTGTTATGTCTGATGTATAGGCATTAAGAATATGATTAGTGAACTGTTCTGATACCTTCAGAACCCTGCTAGTTACTGCCCTGAGCTGTAATGATATTCTGTTAAACAGAGGTGGATCATGGTTAAATGGGGCCATTGACAGGGGTAATGGACAGAGTCCCCCCCCACACACAACTATACCAGTATTGCATTACTTGTTTCTCTCTTCCCAGGTACAAGAAAAATGTTCAAACCTGTCAGTGTGCATACTATTTTTTTATTTTTGCAATTATCACATATTTATATTTAATTTAAAACTTTTATTTCACATTTTTATAAGCAAAAACACCAACAGACATTTGCTTAACAAAACAGTCTCACACTGAAAACAGACAATAAACATGAGCAATAATACATTTCTCTTCCCCCTGAAACTCACATTTATTGAAAATGCATCTAGCAACCCATTAGATGCATGATGAGATTCATGGTGAAATAACATAGTGAATCACTAATTATTGGCTATGTGAAGGATGCAGGAATTCAAAAGACAAATATGTAAGGCATTTGCTTAACAGCTCGGGACAGCTGAATGGAAGTGTCCCTTTTATAGATCAGGCCAGGGTCATTGTTTGGTGAAGTGACTTAGTGAGAGTCACACAGTAAAGAAATGATGACTGGAGGAATCAAACCATGGTCTACAGAAGCAGCTAATCAAACAGCTCATAGCCTTACCCATCTGAGCTAAGTATAAGAAAGACTATTGTAGCCCAACACAGTGCATTCAGGCAGCTGTATGTCTACAAAAAAAAAAAAAAAAAAAAAACACAAGCCAAGTTAAAATGTATTCATGCATTAAAATTTGCAATTACTCCAAAGCGCTTCTGGTTAAGTGACTTGCTGAAGGTCTCATGGTAGGTAAATGAAGGAGAAAAGATTCAAACCCTGCACCCTTGCCACAGGACACAAATCATTAACAAGTCTTCTGCACTAACTGTGAGAGTAACAGTCTTTTTTAACTCAAAGTAGACATCCTTTACAGTCCGATCTTCTAGAGAAGACTGCATTACAGTAATATACAGCAATGAATACATAATGGAATGGATGCTAAAGATCAGAAGGTTCTGATCATCACTTCAAATAATGCAGGCTATTTGACCTGACAAATGTCTATTCCATTGCATTTGCTGGGGACTGTAAATAAGGTACAGCAAACATCTGTTACTAAAATGCAAAATGTTTAAACTATATTGCACAACCCAGCTCTATTAATTGATTCATTCATTCTTTAGTTCAGTGAATAAACCAAAACAATTAAAGTTAATATAAATGTTGCAACAGCTTTTGTTCAATGACCCACATTCCATGTAAAAAAAAAGAAATTGTACTTCCTACAATGTATTATTTTTTGGAAGGGAGATTTACATGCCGGCAGGACACACATATCTCATTTTTGTCTTCCTGTGTCTTCTCTGTAATCAAGAATTGCTATCTCCCCTGGCGTTACTCAGTACATGTCTGGCCCACTTGAATGGCTGATAATGCTGTACTGTTGCAGCATCTACCTCAACAGTCAACAGAGCCAGATGGTGGACAAATGGTGCCCTTTCCAAGGCAATGAATCAGGCCCCTGCTAGCCATTCCATACATGGCTGCCTCTTCCTAATTACCATAAACACTGCTCAAACCTGTCAATGAATAAACTATTTTCCTATTTACTTTTACAATAATTTCAGAGATTTGGATTTCATTTAAAACCTTTATTCCAAATTTTACAGAAAAAAACACTGATAGCTATTTCCTAAAAATAAAAATAAATAAAAAAACTCATATGGAAAACAGACTTAACATGAGAAACAGTAAACTTTCCTTCCCTTAAAACTCATATTTAGTAAAAATGCATCTGGCAACCCATTTACCTACAAGAGACATGCTGGGATTCATGCTCAAATAAAGTGAAGTCATTAGTGACTATGAAAAGGGTGCAGGAATCCAAATGGCAAATGTGAAATGCATTTGCTAACAGCCTCAGAAAGCCCATTGGACACAAATATTCCTATTCGGAAGCATCCCAGGGGGTAGTGTCTAGTGAAGTAACTTAGTCTAATAAAAGATAATTCTGTTAAAGATCAGCCATTCCCAAATACTGAAAAAAATGGTATGCCTGCAAAAAGCAAAGCTTAACTAAAAATGTAACAGGCAAGGGAGGCTAAAAATCACTTGAAATAAAATATAACAAGCTCTTTATTCGGTAAGCGCTTTCGTGGGCAATAACTTCCACTTTTTCAGACCGAATAAAGAGCTTGGTATATTTTATTTTGAGTGTTTTTAGCCTTCCTTGCCTGCTGGTTGGATCCTTGGATGCAGTTGTGTTGTTCAATTATTTTTAGTTTCATTTTCTTGGATCCATTCGCTCAAGCTGTGACCTTGTTAGTGTTTTTTGGACTTAACTAAAAATGTACTCTTAGTTAAAAAAATACTTCATACTGTCCAATTTATTTACAGCTAAATAATAAACACACTGTCAACATTCAAAAGAACAATGAAACCAAGTAACAGATCCAAAGAACATGGCTCATATGATGATGCTACTATTTACTACAGTCAGTTTCCTTCCTTGTAACACCATAATTGTCTGGCAGTCCAGGGGGCCACTGAGAAGCCTAGCCCAAGTTTTCAGTTGATCCAAGCACTGTCTGGTTAAGTGACTTGCTCAATTATAGGTAACAAATATGAAACAAAAGCAGAGAGGTTTTGCAAAACCAGACACAGATAAGTAGACAGACAAGCACCTGGTGTGAAAGATAAAGTCTGCTGCTACCTGCACATAAGATACAGGGGTTTGACTATCACAGTCATGTAGTCAGAGAGGCATCACACACACACACACACACACACACACACACACACACACACACACACACACACACACACACACACACACACACACACACACACACACACACACACACCTGCATTCTTGTGCTTGTCTCCTGTGATGGTGGTGGTGGCTGCAAACATTCCTATTCCCCTGCTGCAAAGATAAAAACAGAAACATTCCCATTCCCCACTCTACAGTTGCTTGCTTATATCCCTTTCTAAAAAAAATAGTGTTTACCACACCCCGTGCTGTTATGCAAAAAAAAAAGACCAAGGCAGAATCCCACATTGCTCTGCAAAAAAGACCAAGATGACATGTTTAGAAAAATAAAGAAAGACCCCGGGTACATTGTTGAACTGAAGGCACATTTAGAAAAATAATTAAAAGAACCCTGTTGCTTGTTGAACTCTGCTGTGAAGCAAATTGACTGTGCTTTCAATTTTTTTCTCAATTTTTTTTTCATTTTTCAAATACATTTGAATGAATTCCATAGTATTTATACATAACATCTTAAATAACTATGTACACTATTTACATTAGCCTGATACTATAACAGATCATAATGTATACAGTTACTTTATAAGTATGTCCAATCCATTATCAGAGTGTCTGATCAATTATTGTATAGTGTTAATCAACGATAAGAATTTTTCCCAAGGGTTGTTGATAAATGGCTTTGGATAAATTCTTAGTTCTTTAATTTTAATTTCCAATAATGCTGTGGTCTTCAGTAGGCTGTAGAAGTCTTGCAAAGTTGGTATTGTGTTTGTATTCCATCTTCTTGTTATAGACTTCCTTGAAATTGCAAGTATAGTCCATACTAGATACATATTTGACCTATTAAATGAGGACCTTTGTTCACATTTAATAATACAAGTGCTTTAGTTAAATAAAATGATTCATTAAATAAAGCTTGTAGAAAGTTATTGATACCATTCCAAAATGGCTTAATTTTAACACAGTCAAAGAAAATGTGGTTCCAATCTGCATTGTGTACTTGATCACATCTCCAACATATTCCTTTTATGGAAGAAGTAATTTTACTGATTCTATCTGAGGTTAAGAATGCTCTGTGCAAGCATTTCCAATTAAAAACTTTCCAGTATTGTGTAAAGGATGTATATTTTATCGATAATAAGATATTTGTTTTAATATCTTCAGTTAACGGTATTGAGTGTCCTTTTATTATATATTTCCAATATGAGGTTTTGGGTGTTGTTTTATACTTTATCAATATTTTGTAAAATTGTAAAATACTGTTTCCCATGTCAAAGTCATTATATATGATTTCATATATGTATTTCGTAAATTTAGGTTTTTCTTTAAATGAAGAAGTGTTAATTATTCTACTTAAATCTTGTGAATATGACAGAATACTTTAAAGTTAGCCAGTCCTGTTGTGGAATTTTGTATGTTGTTTTTATTACTTGCATATCTAAAACTTTTAGTTCTTTGATACATTGGAGCCAACAAACAAATCCTTTCTGTTTTCAAGAATTAATAATTTCTCTATATATTTTATGTGGATAGTTCTTTGTGATTATAAATGGTGTTAAAAGATCAAACCAGATTTTTAAATCTATATTTGCATTAAATTTGTATCTTTCAGCTTTTCCCGGTTAGGGGTCGCCACAGGGGAACTCCGGTCCACTAATGATTGGTAGTAGATTTTTATGTACCGAGTTACCAGCTCTGACGCACAACCTTCAACAAAGGTATGCCCATTCATGCATGTCTCAACACAGAAGACGCTTTAGCTGAGAATCAAAGAGGACAACGTCATACTGTGAGGTGACAACGCTACTGCAGCACCACCACCGCAGTCTATATTTGCATGAATAATTTTCTTAAATGAATCGATGTAATAATCATACAAGTTTTAGTGGGTTTAGTTATGTTATATTGCATACTAATACATATGTGCCATGACAAATTGTTTTTATGTTTTATTTGAAATGTTTTTTGTAAATCAAATTAATTTATTGATATTACATTTAGTAATTCTTTCCAATTTGCAGAGTAATTTGGACTTATCCAATCTGAGATTGTTTTAGATATTGATACTTTTATATATGTTTCTATATCAGGAAAGTTTTGTCCTCCCTGTTTCCATGGTCTGAAATGATGTATTAAAGCTATTCTGTTTCTTTTGGGAAACCCTAAAAATGTTATTAGTCATGAATTTATTTCTTTAAGTATATTCCTTTCTGGTAACAGTTGTATTGCCAAGGCTATATACATGATCTTGGATAGTAAAACTATTTTTATTAACTGTAGTTTATCTTCAAATGTTAATATTATTTGTTCCATTTTTCCACAGACATTTCAATTGTATTGGTGATATTATTGTAGTATTTTGAGACTAATTCAATATTATCTTTGCATAACACAATTCCTAGATATTTTAAGACAGATTCTTGTTTCCTTATGATGTGATCCCCCTTAGTCTGCAGTTCTTTTTTTTTAATTTAAAAATAAAAATTTTGATTTTGATTTATTGAGATGGAGTCCTGGACTCATGTAAAAGTTGTCAATTAATATATCTAATTCTTCCAATGTCTTTTTTGTATTAGACAATGTTAGTAATATGTCATCAGCAAATAGCATTACTTTAGAATTGTATTGTTCATAAACATCTATTCATTTAATTTTTATATTGTTACAAATTGAATCTGCCAATATTTCAATACCCAGAGCAATTAGACATGGGACATCCTTGTTTAGTGCCTTTTGTTATGTGTATAGATTCAGAGGTAAAAGGACCTAACTTGACATAAACTAAATTATTTGTATATGTATTCTTTAGGAGATGAACAAAGGATGCAGCATTAGGATTTTGAATAAGTAGTCACAATTTAGGGAATCAAAGGCTTTCTCTATATCTAAGCCAATTATGAGTGTCTCTTTATTTTCTTTATTAACATAATCAAATTATCCTTTTAATATTGTCATGTGTTTGTCTATGATATATAAATCCAGTTTGATCATTATTTATTGTTTTGGATAGTGGTATTTTCATTCTGTTAGTAAATATTGTCATAAATATCTTATAGTCATTATTTAATAATGATATAGGTCTATATGAGGTACAGAGGTTTGGGGATTTGTTTTCCTTTAGGATTGGTGTGATTAAGGAATATCTCCAAGACGGTGGTATTGAATCTTGTGACTGAATTTCTAATAGAGTTTTATGGAAGAGGGATATTATCTTTGAAAGAAAATGTTTATATATTTCCAAAATTATGCCATCTATACCTGGAGCTTTATTATTTTTACTCTCTTTTATTGTATCTGTAATTTCTTTGTAGGATATGGGTGCTTGCAGATCTAGTTCTAATTTTTTTCTGGTATTTGTTTTATATTAGAACATTTGTCATCTAGATTTAATTGATCGATATGTATATTTTCTTTTTGGAAATGTTCCATATAGTGATTTCTATAGGCATCAAGAATGTCACCTATATCCGAGATATTTTTTCCATTTCTTTTCATGGAAGATACTTTTAATGTTATTAGCTTTTCATTGTATTTTGATTCTTGTGGATAAATTATGTAGATATTTGGGAGAAGTGGCCAAGGTATTAATTTTTAGTTTTTCTAAGGCTAAACTAGTTTATGTGTTGGAATTTCATTGTGTTTATTGTTTAATAATTCTACTTTCTTTTTCATCTCCAAATAATTTTGATTTTTTTTCAGCTTTTACTGACAAAAGTTTGGATTGTATATCTAATAATTCAAAATCCTATTCTCTGATTTTTTATACCAAGTTATGGTTTTACCATATATGTAAGCTTTTAATGAGTCCATATCATATATTTAAGAAGAACTGTAATTCAGATAATAACCAGGGTTTGAACTCTTTTATTTTAGTTATATATGCTGGAATTCTGGAGTTAAAGATTAATGGTTTGTACCCATTTTGAAGTTTTAGTGTCAATGAATTGTGGTGTGAAAAGGGAGATGGATTGATTGAGAAATTAATGATTTTAAAGTGTAAGTCATGGGCAGCAAATATTTTATCTATTCTAGTTTGGGTACCAAATATGTGATCTTGATGGGAAAACAACAAAGATTTATCTTCTTTAAATGTGAAAGTATCTACAAGATGAAATGATTCTACTCACTTGTTTAAAGCTTTTGATACTGCAGATGTATGCAGCAGTCTTTTATTTGTAGTTTCAGAAATATCAAATATACACTTAAAATCTCCTCCTAATATTACGTTGCCTTTATAATTATTGGAAATGAAATCCAAGTGTTTTTTTAACAGTTCCTGTTCCAATGCCTGGGAACCAGTATAGATTGGCTAGGGTCCATATTCTGTTAATAATATTTAACTATTACCAATTCCATAAACTCATCTTTATCTTCATACTTATAAATGATTTGTGGGTTAATCACATTTGTTTTTCATAAAATTGTTACTCCTTTTGTCTCTGTCTTTTAAGTGGATTTTGCCAATATCATATATTCCTTAGGATTCCATTTGTAATTGTCATTTGTTTTGAAATGAGTTTCTTGAGGAAGACAATTTGTGCTTTGTTCAATTTTAAATATTTCAGTAGATTTGATCTCTTTCTAGGATTGTTTAAGCCATTGGTATTTAAAGATAATAAAGTTAAGTCCATCTTAGGTTATTTAGACTATGTATTTTTTGTTTTATTGTGACTTTTAAAGGAAATTATCAGTTTTATACTTTAAGTGTTTTCCAATAAAGTAATGTTTTGGCCAGGCATACAAAAAATGTTTTTGTGAAATAAATTTAAATTAATAAATGTTAACAAAACTAAGATCTGCACTAGCCATGGGATGAAAATCATTCCTAATCTGATGGATAAACCTAAGTCCATCAGATTGTCACTCATACCTTGACAATCCAGAACATCTGAGCTCCATAAATTGAATTATCATATGGAGAATGTTTGTAATAGGAATAAGCAATATTTATATTATTTTGAACAGATATAGTACTATTGTAGATTAGACAGAATTCTAATACAATGTAAATATCTACTTATTGTATAAGCAATTAATATTTACATGAAAGACAGATAGATGACAAGTAATTAAATCATAGTAAAGTAGGATGTATCATGTATAAAACCACAGTAAAATATTATGGCACACAGTTATTTACCATATTCACCCTTATTGATAAAGTCTTTCAAAACATATTACTTAATATAAATAGATGGTAATAATATTTATATCTGATGTTTATAATACAATGTATTTTATGGGCTATATCAGAAGTTATATTTCATTGTTTGCCAGAGTTTAAGTAATCACTTTGTTTGTTGCTAACTTACTTAAAGCATCAAGTTTGTGTAATGTGAACCTTCATGAATGTTAGTGCATTTTAATTATCAGTGCATCCCTCTTCCCCATTCCCTACACATAAGGATTTTCATATCTGTCATTTCTTATTATAAAATTAGTGAAATTATAGGTTAAAAACAACAAATTAATGTATTGTGATTAATGATTACAAGTTCCCTTTCCATATTCATAAATTGACATTTTATGGCATATACTGAAAGTTTTTAGATTTAAATGGCAATATTCTATTTTGTATAATCAGCAAAGGTTAAATTGAGTGATTATTGTCAATTTAATACTATTTGTTCAGAATGTGAGTGTTACATTCTGTGACATTCCTAGTTCAGGCTTCTATTGTTTCCCTTGAACAACTTTGTCAGTTTGATGTCATGTATAAAACATTAGTTACCGTGGTAACAGCTTAAGTATTATCTATGGTCAAGATGGGTTACAAAACCACAATTCAAGTTAAAGCAATTATATAACTTGCTATGCACATTTATTTATATGAGAAAATCATCATGCTTCCCCTTGATGTTCAATATAGTTCTATGTCATTTATGACAAGTTAAAACAGTAGTGTTATTATACACAAGTCCATGTTATTAAACTGGTGTCTATTGTCAATTTAATACTATTTGTTCAGAATATGATTGTTACGTTCTGTGACATTTCAAGTTCAGGTTTCTATTGTTTCTCTTGAACAACTTTGTCAGTTCAATGTCATGTATAAACATTAGTTACCTTGGTAACTGCTTAAGTATTATATATGATCAAGATGGGTTACAGAAACTACAATTCAAGTTAAAGGAATTACATGACTTGTTATGCATATTTATTTATGTAAGAAAATTTTCATGCTTCCCCTTGATGTTCAAAGTCGTGTATGTCATTTATGACAAGTTAAGACAGTAGTGTTATTATAAACAAGCCCATGTTATTAAATCCTGTCTTTAATATCTAAATTCAGCAGACTGCTTCATCTTATATGACAATTATACATGTTATGTCTAGATTTACTAAAATCTACATTACATAACAATTGTGTGTTTTTTTTTTTTTGGGCTGTTGCTTAGTTATTTGAGAGACCACACGCTGTAATGCTTATTCTTAGTATTATCTCCTTCCAAGCATGTTTATACAGTCCATAGATGTTAAATTATGAGACCCTTTGTTATGCGTATATTTCCATCCTTACATACACACATATCAGTATTTCAAGCATGAACAACAATACTCCTCCAGTTTTGTCAGAATACCATTCACTAGTTCATGTGTTATGTTTCCAGGCTGTTCTTAAAATATCCAAACCAATATTTGTCCTGTTCCATTTTACCAGCCTGCTCCATGCAGTGGCCACTCTGCCAGTAAACCACTCAACACACCTTCCATTCCCACAGATATTTCCATGAAGGAAATCTGATGACTCTCTAGCACTTCCCGGCAACCCCAAACACCCCTAGAATCAGCTATCCCCATATGCCCAACATGTCTGAGTAACCTCACCTCCCAGACCACTGCAAAGGGTTCTGCACAAGACCAAGTGCTCTTAGTCTTTCACAATAACTCAGACTTCCACTCTTATGTAAGTCCTTAATGTGTTTGGACCAAAATACATTTTAAATATAAAATTGCGCTTATTATTTTATTTTTATTTTTTATCAAGAATCAACTTAATGAGTTAAATGAAGTGTTGGGAGACCATTAATATGTGTACATGTGGTTTAAAACAGCCTTTTTATTTTATATATATATATATATATATATATATATATATATATATATATATATATATGTGTGTGTGTGTGTGTGTGTGTGTATTTTTTTAAACCAAAAACTTCATTGCCGAGAATCATCTCGGAGGCTCCTCAGAGCAATTAAGTATTATCATCACTCTGTTTCCATTACCATAGCAACCTGGGAGTATCTGTTTCTGTTAGTGTCTCTGTGTAGTGTACTACATACCAGAGGCTCACGATGCACCTGAAGCTTCACTTCACTTCACTGCAACTTCAAGCCTAAATTCCCTCCCTTTCAGCGAGGCAGCAGCCAGGAAAAGAATGGAGAGCAAACAGATAAAAAAAGAAAAAAACCTCCCAACAAGTCGCCACAATAAGAGATAATGCATTCTTCTGGCCTTCCCACCTCTCACTCAGCAGATGTATAAACAAACTATTCTTTGCCAAAATATCTCAAATCACAGTTTTATCCACCCTCTTTCCCTGGATCCAGGCTAAAACACCAAATGTCTCTTCCTAATACAGAAACATCAGTAAACCTCGATCATAAGCCTCAACCCACAGCTTCCCGGAGACGAAAATGGCAAAATACAACAGCTGCATCCACACACACACACACCATGTCAGGCTTAATCAAACAGCACTTGAAGCTATGACACCTGCCATGATTGATATTAACTATGTTTAGACAGAATAATAATGACATTTGTACTAGCTGCTAGACACAGCTGCACCCACGCACACCATATCAGGATTGATCAAACAGCACTCGTAAGAGTGATACCTGTCATAACTGATATTAACTATATTTAGACAGAATAATGATGACATTTGTACTAAGAGCTTGCTACTATTATTTAACCAGGATATACATGACATTTCTAAATCATACTTTAACTGAAGAAGGCATTCGTCTCCATGACAGCATTTTTTTTAAAACACTCTACAGTTACTGCTGTTATATATGATTTTAATTTGTTGCATTTGAGTCTGAACTCTGATGAATGGTACCTTGTTGAATTAGTTAATTAATTACTTATTATAAGTAAAAACAATGAAAAGTGAACAAGATAAGTATTCATTGAGTTGAAGTAGCAGAACAGAAACTTCTATGTTTATATTATATGTTGCTTTGTTTGGCTTATATATAATGTAAATACTAACCCATCTTGACCTACCTTTGTTCGTGGACTCTTTGAACATTCTGAATAAATCATTACTGTTTCTCAGTTGTTTAAGAAACCCTCCTTTTTTAAATAAAAACAGATGACAGGTGATGTACCATATCAGTTGATATATAGCGAGATGTAGTTGTAAGAGTTATTTTTTGGGACATCTATCTTGCAATCAGTTTTTTGTTTCTTCTTTCTAACATCAGTCCAAGGATTTGTTTCTTGTATTCTTTTAAGAGTAGGGGCCATCCATTCCTTTCTTCTGGGATAGACAATATGTTGTTGTTTTTGATGAATATAGTACCTTCTTCTAAGTCATTAAAAGTTCTCATCTCATTGGCAAAAAGTATTTTTATCTTGGCTGGAAAGGCCAGCTGTGCTTTGATGTTGTTTTGTTTCAACAGTTTTATTATTGGCCAGACTTTTTTCCTTTGTTCTAGTATTCTGGAAAAATAATCATTGTCAGACCTTATCAGGCTTTGATTGTATTTTAAGGGTGATTTTCTCCGAGCTGATTTTAATATTAGTTCCTTGTCCAGAAATGAAAGAAATGTTATAACTATGGATCTAGGTGGAGTATTTGTTGAGTTAGAAGCAAGTTTCCTCAGTGCTCTATGCGCCATTTCAATTCCAAATGAAAGTCCCTCTTTCAAGTCTAAAAATTCAGGAATCCAGGTTGTTAAGAATGAAATAATGTCTTCTCCTTCAGTATTTTCAGGCAGACAAAAGATCCTTATGTTGTTTCTCCTTTCCCTGTTTTCTAAGTCATTTATTTTGTTAAGCAGCCATACATTCTGTTTAAGCAGAAATTCTTTTTGGAATTCTTCCTCTTTGAGTCTCCCTTCAATGTCATTTAGAGAAGTCTCTATATTTGTTATTGTTGTATGGTGTTGCTGTAATAGTTCCTTAAGAGTATCAGTCTGTTTTTGAAAATTTAATTTGAGGTTTTCTAAGTCATTTTTAAAGCCATCCATCTTCAAAGATAGTTTCTGTAAGGTAGATGTCATCAATTGCAATTCTTTTTTCAAAGCAGCATCTGGATGAGAATTCCTTGAGTTGTTCCTATTCAGTGACTCAATATACCTCAAAGTTACTTGACAGGAAAATTTTTATATATCTCCACCAAAATTGATATTTATGTAGTTTAGTAGTTTAGCTATAGGGGCAGCCATGGTGGTGCAGTGATTAGCATTGTTGCCTCACAGCAAGAAGTTCTCCGGTTTGATTCTCGGCTGGGATGCCTTCTGTGCGGAGTCTGCATGTCCTCCCTGTGGTCGCGTGCATTTCCTCCAGGTGCTCTGGTTTCCTCCCACATCCCAAAGACATGCTGTAGGTGGATTGGACACTCCAAATTGGCTCTAGGTGTGAGTATGTGCGTGTGTGTGCCTTCAGTGGAAGGTTGGGAGCTGTGGCGACCCCTATCCACTGTGGCGACCCCTAACCAGGAAAAAGCCAGAAGAAGAAGAAGAAGTAGTTTAGCTATAGAGTTCTGACATTTTAAACTTGAAATTAATAAAATGTTCCTATATTATTATAGTAGTTTATGGAGCTCTTAAAATTCACTGCTCTTGGTTGGCCATCTAGGCTCCTCCCCTGTGCTTCCAATTTTGAGACCTAGGAAGTCAATTGAACCAATTGGATAAGAGCTTCTTCTCTGAGAAGCAGTTCAGTGGTTCAAAATCTGAGCCAATGAGAGAGATGCTTTGCTGACAAGCTGTTCAATGCATGAAGTAGAGTAATTAGGTGTTTTATGCAAGAATTTATAGTAAGGAGTGGACAGATTTTATTTTATGGCCAGACCCCCCCCCCAGCCAGCAGCAGGCCTTAAGCAGTTGTGTAGGTTGCCTTGTGTTTGATTCAGCCCAGGCTTTAAAACTGTTCTCTGAGGTATGCTCATCAGCCATGTTTTCAACCAGCTTACCTTTCTTTCCTGCTCTTTCCAACTTCCCCACTATTCTTATTTTTGTTATTATCAAGTGTTTTGCCTTTATTCAGATAAACTACATCAAGTGCATTTCCCGGGTCTATATCATGACTCCGAAAACTCATTTCTTCGAACGGCTTTTCAGTCAAAAATGCCGTTAATAGAAATTGCTCTTGTGGGGGGGGGGCTGTGCCCCCACCCCCCCCCTTGCAAATATACATACCAACTCCGAGATCTCACTACAGTGAAGAAAGGACAGATTTTCCGATCTTCACTGTACTGCAATCTCAGAAAAGCAATTTCTATTAATGGCATTTTCGATTGAAAAACCGTTCAATGAAATTACTTTTCAATGCCGTGATATAGACACATATTTTCCTTGTGTGAATTTATGATTACAGAGATGTAGAACTGCATAAGGTTTTGTGATAATTCAATAAAGGTGTTAACAAAAAGAATGAAAAAAAGGTTTGTCTAACATGATTTATTTTGTGAAAATACATAGTCATGATAGCCTTCCATTCCATTAGCTTTTAAATTTGCTAGCCTGTTCTTTGGAATTTTGTACATAATTTTATTGACTACTGATGGAGGGGAAGGGACATGTAGTTTCTAAAGCTACTTTCATTCTTATTTTATTGAGAAAGATGACTATTGCTCTACTGTAATCCATTTGAGAAATGTAAAAGTCCATTTTTCTGCCATGGTAATTCTATTCTGTACTTAGGAGTTCAACATGAACTGTATTCTATATGGTGCCAGTGTTTAGCAGGTGTAACATATGAAGATAAATAGTGGGGTTTCTTTTTTTCTTCTCAGAATTTGCTTTTTCCTGTTTTACAAGATAACTTTGGCAGAGCTGAAAATGCTGGGTAGTTACGTGCAAGATGTGTTTGATCGTGAAGAAAACACAAGGGATTGAAATTATGGGACTGCTGATGTCACTGGATTACTGTTTTGTATAGCTCTTCCTGTGTTATTCAGAGGTTCAAATCCAGCTACCTTCAATACTTTCTAAAAGCCATTCTCAATAACAGACTCTGTGATGGCCTGCACAAAATTGCAGAATTCTCTGAGGTGTTCTGTCTATAGTTCCTGAGATCCAGTGTTTATATCACAATTCCTCCAACATACCTGGCAATCCCGCTGATACACCAGCATGAGAGTTCAATGAATAATCGTGCCTGAAGCCCAGACAAGTTACTGTTACGTATGTGGTGGTCCTATGCCAGAATTTAACATATGAATGTTTGGCATTTGGGGAGATGGCACTATAGTCACCTATACAGTATATTCTATGTGGAGTAAGAAGGTTCAAATTTCAGCAATATCTGTTCAGAGTTTTTATTAGTCATTCCCCAGAACAGTGCCTGAAAAGCTGAAAAAATTAGCTGGAATCACCAGCTAGGATAATGCTGTATAAGCATCTCTAACTACCTAGCACAATACAATGCACTGTTGTCTAATGTGCTATCACTTTCACAGTAACAGTTCATTTTGAAGTGATGGGTTTGTTTGTATGTATGTCATGAAGAAAGATTTTATAAATGATGACTCACTTATGTTTGTTCGGTAATTAAGGAATGACATCGAGGAAACTGTATATTGTCTACATAGCTGCCAAAATATCCAGGTGCAGCACATTAGTGGGGAACAAAAAAAATAAATAAAAATGAGGGAATATGATCTGAAAAATGCAAATATTTTGGCACATGACTAATTGTTGCTACTGTGATAGCTCAAGGTATGCTGCAAGACTTGGATTCTAGCAATGACTTCTTGTCAGGTTCAAGTTTTTTATGCAGTTCTTGTAACACAAATTCTCTGTGGGCTTGGTCTCAAACTACAGATAGAGAAATGCCACCTGGAAAGTTCATAGTGAGGCCTAAAGGGGAGATATTTTTGAAGAGTGGCTTGGAGTCTGTCTGCTTTTTTCTCCTGTTTAGAAGATGTAAAGAGAATTTCTTGAAGATTTCAAGGTTTACTTGGTAGGGTATGTTTAAAAACAGAATATTTCTTTCAAACTTCTACAGAATTACTGAACATATTTCAATGAAAAAATATTCAGACTATAATGTCAAATATTTTTATGAAATACCAAAAACTCTGTAGCATAGAAAAATGCTGAATTCAAACCTCAGAACACATTTCTGAAGAATACAATCTGTCTGTAAGTGTTTATATGCAAGGAGGCAAACTCCGTTCTACCTTTGGGGGAAGTTGCACCACCATGCCCTGAGTACTTGGTTATTCATACTCCAAGGTTATGTTACACAGTCTTGGAGATCAGTGCATACTAAGGTCCATCTGAGTATGGGGCTGGCACTATTAACTAATTACAGAGGCTGTGCAACTGTGGAATGATAATTTAGTACCTAATTGTAGGGTACGAGAAGCTTTGTTCCCTTGCGCTAACATGAACTTCGAGATTTGTAGAAGCTACAGTATCAGTACTGTAGTAGTTATGTGTCGCACTCTTTGTAAATAGTGTTCCTTCTCTGATATTGTGCTTTAGGTATCTTCAGTTTAAGGATTTTGGCATCAGAATGTGTGCTTACATGAAGTATTCTGGGTGATTCTGCAGCATTTCTTAGTTTTGCAACAACTTCACTTATGTTCATTTGGATTCAGATTTTAAGGCAACAGGATTCATAGGTTCATAGGTGTGTAGTAGGCTAATGGCCCTGGAGCCTTTACAAGCCTAGCCCATAGGATTACCCTGGCTTTGTGCCACCCGACCTTAGTTCCCAGTGCCTCTGTCAAGTAAAGCCACTGGAGTGATCCCCGGGGTGAATTTTTTATTTCCCATCCACTCATCAAGATTTCTCTTGAAGAGAGCCAGTGAGGTACTCTGCTTGACATGTATGGGAAGTCTATTCCATAGCATAGGCAGTCTCTGGGTTATGAACCTGTCCCTCCAGCATGTTCTGTTGATTGTGGTAATGAGGTTGAGGTCTCTGGAGCGTGTGGTGTGGAAGGATTGGGATTTCTTCAGATGTAGCATTTCTAACAGAACTGGGTCAGACATGGCTTTATAAGTCAAGCAGAGATCACCCCTAAGTAGGCGATATGAGACAGAGAATAGTTGGATTTTTTTTAGTCTGTCCATATACGACAAATGTTTAATGCCTAGGATCCTCTTTGTGAGGTACTTTTGCGGCCTCTCCAGTTGTTGCAGGTGTTTAGTGAGGTACATGTCAAATGGGGCATTGTACTCAATGATTGGCCTAATGAGGGAAGAGTAGAGGGAGACAATGACCTCTTTCTTCCTGGATGCAAAACCCTTAGTAATGAGATGTGCCACATAGAAGGACTTTCTGACCACAGTGGCAATGTGGTGATCAAAAGAGAGGCTGCTGTCAACCTGTGTTCCCAGATCTCTTATAATGCCTTCTGTGTTCAGTGGGCTACCATCGATGTGGTAATTCATGGGAACTGGGCTTTTCCCAAAGGGGATGACGACAAGTTTTTTGGCATTGAGCTTAAGGCCATGATTCTGACACCAGTCGCCAGTTTCAGTGAGGCCTTTCTGTAGGATTCAACATCACTTGGGGAGTTAATAATAGCTCCCAACTTGCAATCGTCTGAGAATTTTGTCAGACAGAGTCCCTTTGTGTTGGGCTACCAGCCTGGAGGTGTGCGCATCCTTTATGAATATGGAAACACCATCACCTTTGAAGCTTCAGTCCAAGTTCTGGGACCAAAAGGTGTGGAATGAGTTATAGCCTGGTAGTGCAAGGGTGCTTTCTGCTGCCTTGAACCAGGTCTCTGTTATGGCACAAATGACGATGTTCTCCATTTTAAGAAGTGCTTCGAGGTGAGTGCATTTTGAGATTTAGACATCTAGCAGTGAGCAGCATGACCCTCAGATTGCATTTGTTTGTAGCTGTTACGGTGGTAATTAGCTCTTTGGAACACCACCTAAAAAAGGCACTATAGGGGTGGCAAGACCCTTAGCCAGTATCCGGAAGCCCAGGGGTGACAGATGAAGGTCATCTCTGGCAAAGCAATCATGTCATCACAGGCAGGCAGATACTGGATCCCCTTAGAATGGCACCAGAAACTTAGCCTTTGTTTAAATCAATAATTTTCTGCTTGTACTGTGGTATCATTCTGGGTGATGGTAGGATGCTGCTCAGGGCTAGGGTCATACCCACCTGGGCTACATAATTCGAGAGCTCCTCTATGTCTCTTTTTATGTAGTCCAGGGAGGTACGTCTCAGGTCATTTACACCCACATGTACCATGACAGAGTCATATTTGTACCTGTTGTTAAGGGACCTGAGTGAGATTGTGTTATGTAGCGGATCCTAGCGCCTGACAGGCAGCTGACTGTTTCTTTCTCCTTATTCAACCTAGTGAGTGGGACATGAGTGTGCCTCACTATCACGTCACCTATGACTAATGTGTTGGGCATGCTGTTTTGCCTTAGGGGCTTTGGTTGAGTGGCACACTGTTTAGGAGAGTTACGTGTCTCCTGTTAATGAGAACAGGATACTCATGACATCACGTTGCACATTGTGTGATGTACATTTAGTTACTGTACCAAATCAAAATTATCAGATCATCCCAAAAATAAGCATCTGGGGCTAGAGAGAGAGATAGTTACTTAAGAAATGCAACAAGTATTTCAAAAGAAGACAAGTTTTACTGCCGTGTGGAGAATATTTACATTAAAAAAAAATAAAAGTAACTTCCAGTTCATTTCACCTTAAAAACTTCAAAATGATCCTGTTTTCCTTCCTGGGGACATTTTAAACAATGTGCCAATAGTGATGTGTCCTGTAATGTTCTGCAGCATGTGCCTAAGCTACAGTGACTTTAAAAGTGGTTTTATTTTATGCATACAAATGTTAATTATTTTGGTTTGTGACTCATATATATTCATGTTACAGCAAGATGCCATATAACGGGCTTGTTTTTTTCTTGTCATTCTGCTGAACTATTGCATCATAATTGTTCCCTCCACATTTGCCACATATTCAGTCAAGGCTGTTTTCCAGATCTGACACCAGCTGTGAAAGATTACAAGGTGTGCCTTGTAAAATTTTAAAGGAACGGCCCACCTAATCAGCAAGTTAAAATTCAAGTAAATGTCTTTGCCAAGGTAAGAAGACTTCTGGGATATCATACAACACTGAGAGCATATAATACGTGGACAAGTTAGACATAGTGACAACAAAGTAATCATTTCCATTGAATATTCTGATCTCTTCCCAAAGTCTCCCATAGATCACAAAGTTCTCCTTCTGTTCTTTATTCACAGTTTTATCAGTGAGAATGTGTATAAAATTATTCAGTGAATGACAGCTGATAGAATCTGCTCTCATCCACAATGGTCACATTTTTTTTCAGATTTAATTTCTTCAAAACATGTTTGCCCATCTACTCCCTGTAGCATTAATTTGCTCAGAAATGTTGGTCTATGTGCATCCTGTAGCACAATTCCCTTGACTCTTGCATAACGCAGTTTTTCTTCATGCCCACCACATGTGCGGCACACATCTAACACAGCTAGCAACTCCTACAGCATAGCCTATTTCAGTACTGCTTGAATTACTCCAGATCTTGACATGCAGATGTTCTCATATTGGCATTTTACTTGCTACTGATTTGCAATGTTTTATAGCCAAGGCTGCCATGTTGGAACACAAAATTCCTACTTTCAGTGGCAACATGGGATACAGCCAAATTAAAATCACATGACTAAAAATACAAATAATTATTTATTTTACATATATTAAGTGGATCACTAAACTGGTCCAAAAAACCTAGTAATACAGGATATAAACTAGAATGAATCAGAACACAATGGCATAGCAGGATTAACATATGACAATCTATCTAGTTTACAGAACATATATAAAGGTTCGTGCTGTATGCACCTGAAGCAATTTAAAGAAGGCACACATTTTTCATACGTACATTGTGAAAAACATAGAAGTGACATAACTATAAAATGATACTGAGCTATCATCTATAAGTTGTAAACAACACATCTGGCCCATTTTATGAACAGGTGATGTCATTTGGTCCAGGTTTATATTGAAGTATATTATTTTGCCTAGAGTTATTTGCATTTTGCCTGTCCAAACAGGCACTGACAATCTAATACCTGGAATAAATCGCATAACTGTAATAAATGCTCCTCAGGTGACTTTTCTCACTCTGGTTTGGACATGCAGGTTCTGCCTTTGTATATAATAAGGTATATGCAATGATGAATATAAAGAATAATATCTATTCCAATGCTTACAAATTAAATGCTTATGTGTGCACATACTGTATGTCCTCCCTCCAAACACTACTGTACCTGTATGCATATATGCATATGAACATTCACTAACAAATTGTTCTTTATAATGACATAACATAGTTTACTTAAAGTTTGTTACATTAATAAACTAATCAATGTCTGTAAAGAACTGACATTTAGCCTCATTAGCCACAAAAATGTATATTCTTACACATCCCCACAAATTATCACATTAATAATAAGGTCCTAAGCATGCAATCAGTCGTGAGGGACTTGGGCACCCAGGTTGATAGCAAACTGACTTTTGACCACCATATTGCCTCTGTTGTACAGAAAACTTTCTACATGGCCCACCTCATTAGAAAGGGTATCTCATCCAGGGACAAGGTGGTCATAACATCCCTGTATTCTTCCCTTATATGACCCATTATTGAGTGCAATGCCCCTTTCAGCATGTACCTCACAAAGCACATGCAGCAGCTGGAGAGACCACAGAGGTTCCTCACCAGGAGAATCCAGGACCTCAAACTTCTACCCAACACAGATAGGCTAAAGGCCCTGTACCTCTATTCAGTCTCCTACAGACTCCTCAGAGGTGACTTCTGCCTGGCATACAAAGCAATCTCAGACCCTGCCTTGATGGGACTGCTACATATTCACAAGTCAAGCTCCACTCAAGTAACCCGCATGCTCGGCCTGAACCTGGTCTGCGACATCAATAGGACTTTTTGGTGGTACAGGTTTGTGTCCCAAAGACTCCCCCTTCTGTGGAATAGACTCCTGCTCCATGTCAAGCAGAGTACCTCATTAACCCTTTTTAAGCTCAATCTGGATAACTGGTTGGGGATCAGAAAATACACCCCTGGGATTCACTCTGTGTCCCTGCTGGACAGGGGCATTGGGTGCTGACTTATCGGGACATGGGCTAAATTCTTGGCTAGGCTTGTAAGAGCCTCATGGCCAATAGCCTAGTAACTTCCTATGTTCCTATGAAAATGTTTAATATGCTCAGCTTTTTCATTTGATCAAGGGTGATGTTCCATGATGTTAGGGTAATTCTAGAGAATGCTTTTTTACTGCAGCTAATGTGAAACGTGGTCTAAATAAATGCATGGTACCCTGAATCCTTGGCTCATAGGGAGCATTGTAGATCATTATTTTTTGCATAATGACGGTAATAATTTATATTTAGTAATTTGAAAGTTATTGTTTTTATAAGAAAGATAATGCTAGCCGCTACTGGTTAGACAGTGATGTTCTCTAGAGCCTAATGGGTAATAAGAATAAGGATATTATTTTCAGTAGTTTGAGAGATTATTGTGAGCTGATAACAGGGCAGTAATAGGTAAGGCATAAGAGAGTTCAGAAATTATATTAATTGGATGGCGCAGTGGTGTGTGGGCAGTGCCGTGGTGCAGCGGTTGCATTGCTGCCTCACAGCTAGAGGTTCTCCGGTTTGATTCTTGGCTGGGGTGCCTTCTGTGTGGAGTTTGCATGCCCTCCCTGCATTCATGTGGGTTTTCTCCGGGTGCTCCAGTTTCCTCCCACGTTACAAAGACATATGTCTGAAGCATTTCTCCCTGGGCCTCTGTTGAAAATTGGCTTTGTTACAAGTCGGACTTTCCTGGTAAACAAATGTTAAATAGATAAATAAATAAAATAAAACGAAATTGCAATACATTTATTAGCTTCCAATCTGATAACATGTAATACCTTAAAGGAAACCTTTATCTGTTTTAGCACTTAGCTTAACTATACCTGTGTGCTTTGTGTGCAGATGACAGTACAGATTTAGATGAAGTATAGATGTAAACATTTTTGTTTGTTAGGAGTATTGCATTTGGAGTCCTTTATGGTCTTTGTTTAGGTGTATATGTGTGCGTGCATGCACACATCCATGTCAAATATCATCAAAGCAGACTTTTAGGAGATGGTTGTTAGTTTGCCATTTGGGTCATGCTGTGTAATACATTACAAAAATTATGTTACTAGTTATATCGTGTATAACGTGTTACAGTGATTCTAGCTTTAATGGAATGTTTTCACAAAGTACTATGAGGCATAAAAATTAGTAGGCATATTTGGTCTTTAAATACTGCACATATTAGAGTTTAGATACAAACAAAAAATAGCAATGCCACTGCCGATACCTCAGCCACACAAAAAAAAAACTAAATAGAATAAAATGTAGCAGAAACAAGGCGGCTAAAAGCAAAATAATTTAATGGTTAGCACTTTCACATCAATCACGATGCTTCATCAGACCAAGATAACATTCTACATCACTTCAAAACAATTTAGCAGCGTCCTCAACGACAACAAACGTGTTAATTGATACAAAAAAATTTTTAAGTGATCTATATTTCTTTGTAAATCAAAGAAATTGTGCCCCTTTTTTACTTGTAACTCTGGATGTCCAATCTTTATTTACTTGTATACCCAACAATATTGGTATAGATATGTTAAAAGAATATCTTTGTACTAATAGTATATTTAGTGGGACATTTGTAGAGTTATTATGTTTATTTATGGAGATTATTCTTAAAAATAATGCTTTCACTTTTGATGGATCATTTTACTTGCAACAAAAGGGCGTAGCTATGGACACTTCCAGTGCCCATAGCTACGCCAACATTATCATGGCACACTGGGAGACTGCTAATATTCTTACTAAATTTTCAGAAATCGCCTTCTATACGAGATTTGTGGATGATCTCTTTCTATTATGGGAAGGTGACTTAAATTTGAAATTTTATGAATACTTGAATTCAACCACTTCTTTTTTAAAGTTCACTCTTAGTTATTCTATGGATTTCATTAATTTTTTAGATGTTACTGTATTTAGATTACCTGACAATTCATTTTGTACTAGAACATACAGGAAGGGCTGCTACTGTAATAATTACCTTCACAGGAAGAGTATGCACCCACCTCATATCTATCACAACATTATTAAGAGCCAAGGCCTTCGGGCATCTAGATTAAATGCTTGTGATGCAGATTTTCTCACGGAAACCACATCTCTTTCATTGAGGTTTCATGAAAGGGGCTATAATAAATGTGAAGTGGACAATATTTTAAAAAAAGGTGACACCAGTCTCGTAAGAATGAAGGGAAACCTTATTTTTCTGGAGGGACCCTGGAATAGCTCTATGCATGTCGATAGAACTAAGGGTTTAGTAAGGGTGCCCCTTACCCACTCTGGCAATATCCGCAGCATTGAGAATGTTATAAAAAAACAACTGGTCTGTACTTACTACTGATCAGGAAGTTACTTCTATTGTGGGCAAAAAGCCTAGTTTCTTATACAAAAATAAAAAGTATTTAAAAAGATTGTTATGTTTTCCAAAAAAATGTTTCGAACAATGCCTTAAACACTATCAATGACACTTTTCCGTATAAGAACTGCAACTGATGCAAATTTATTAATAGTTGTAGTGAATTTTTACACCCAGACACAGCTAAACTTTTACATTTTCAAGTCCAAGCTGACTGCAACACTTCGCATATAGTCTATCTAGCTGTCTGTGAAGCATGCAATAGTTTCTATATATATGCAAAACAGACCGTCGATTTCGTGATAGTATAAGAGAACGTATATACAATATAAATAATTCCATTTGCACTAATGCTTTGGCTAAACATATAGCTTCACATGGTGCTTCACACACCATTAAATTTATGGTTTTAGAGGTCATTAATGAAAATATTCGTAGGGGTGACATCGAAAATAAAGTGGAATCCGCTGAATTAAGATGGATTATTAGAATGAGGGATAATAAAGGTAAAGGGCTAAATGACAAGATTTGTATCAAACCTGTTTTAAAGAATAGAACGTTTAGATGATAGAGCCTTTATACAGGATGATTTTTTGCATGACCTAATTTTTTGTATATGAAGAATTTTTTATGTCAGTTACAATTTTTAGTAAAGTTTATGTAGTTTTTAGGTAGTTACATTATGTTAGTAATATAATTGGTTGTTGAAATAATTGACTATGATTCCAATTGATTAATTAGATAAATGATTGTTACTACGTTTTTATTGGCTATGAGTTTTTTTTTTTTTAAATACAACTTTCAATGTGTTTTCAAAATTGTCTGATGAAGCGGCATGGTAGGCCGTGAGGTCGCTCACAAATAAACATTTTTTATGCCTTTTACGCTTTTATTGTGCCTTGGTTTTCTCTACCAGTATTTCATTGCATTTATTTTAATAACTACGTTTGTGGTCTTGACTGGTGGTGCATTTGTTCCTCTGGTGGAATCTTATTTTTCTCTCTCAACGATTAAAAATGAATTGTTTGCGATTGTTTTAAGGTTGTGAGCATATGTTGCATCCAAAATGTGCATACTAGGACAAGGGTGACTGCTGGAGTTGTTTTAAATATGCATGTAGCTGCAATAATAATTAGTGGGTATTTACTGGTTTGTGAAAGTTGGGAGACAGGGAGGGATTATTAACAATTGAGGGAAAGAGATATTATTGCAGCAACTAAGAGAAATGGTAAGTGAACAGTTTAAAGGACTGTTAAAAGACATGTGTTAATGTAGACGTGTATTACATATGGTATAGTTAAGGTTTAGTTTGGAGATGTGGATAGTCAGTCATATCTTACAGTAACAGAGAGGAAGTGATGACTTAGTTGGAAAAAAGGAAGTATGTTGGCAAGGGGGTGTGAGGGGAAGTGATGTAATCAAATATGTAATTGAAATATGGGGATTTTAGATGCATAGGATGCTTCTGAGATGCCACGTGTTGCATAGGTTGTGCTTGGGCTGTTACCCAATGTAATAGAAGCTCTAATTAACAGAAGAGGATGAGGGTGAGTAAAAGTAGGCATGGGTTAGTAACACCTGGATGTGAACAGAAGTGACAGAATCAAATCGCTGTGACAAAATGAGTGGGGGAATCAAAGGAAAACGTAGAAGGCAATGCTTTGGAGAGGGCGTGTTTAACATATCGATGTTCAGCTAATAAACGTTATGACAGGAGGAGCACGGAGGCATGTGATTATGGTTAATATGTATGTACAGGGTGGGCTGAAAAATAGAATGAAGTTGAGCAGAGTGGGTTAATCCTTGTTCCAAATGTTTCCAGAGGCAACAACTTACAAGAAACAGCCCAGTACCATTATACAGCAAGTATGGTCTTTCCCTTTGTCTATCATTCCTTTCTGTTTAAAAGTAACCTTTGACATGTAGGGGAGCAGAACTAGAAGAAGAGTTGGAATGTTAACCTAATACAGGTATAACAATATTGTGGCCTTTTAAACTATGGTGGTGGGGGCAAAGTGCAGTCTGGAGTTAAAATATAACTGTTGCAGAGAGTTTAGAACTTGGCAAATCTTTTATTTGGAGCAGAATACTGCAACAGCTTTTGTTTCTTTCACTTCAGACAGCAGCAGGAAATGACAGAGAATAGCACCTGGGCAGGTTTTAATTTCAGAATAGCACTGCTGTCCAAACTCTTCTTTCTTGGAGAATGCAGAGTTCTTCACGAGGTTAAGAGGAGTAATTTCCTAAAGCAATGACTAGCTTATTTCTGTATAGGACAGACAGAAAGTTGCCTGCTTACATGAACTATTGTAATTTTGTAGTTTCAATGACTAACTTTCCTCATTCTTGGTTGGATCTGTATGTCCTCCCTTAGTATACCTGCTAGAATTAATGTAGGACAACAGTATACCTGTTATAATTAATGCAGGACAATAGTTAGTCATGTAGCTGATTAATTATTGTCTAAGCAGGCAAACCAATTATTCTTAAGACCTTAGGTAAACTGCCAAGCAACAAAAATAAAGAGAATTAAGAAATAATACCCTAGTCTGCATTTATTTTCTTCTTCCCCCATTGCATTGTGACTATACCTCTCAATCTCTTAGAGCAATAAATCTGGACAAAGCCTGACATAATGGGGGGACAAAGACCCAAAAATAGGGACACATTTTAAATATTGCTCTTATAAACTTAGAAAGTTGCTAGAATAACAGAATTTGTGTTAGCAGGCATTTTCTGAAGGATATGAAGTCTGAAACTCAAATGCATGTCATTATTTAATGACGTTAATCCTTGGATCATCCCAGTGATTTGTAAAAAAAAACACATTTTTTATGAGGAACAGACCAAAAATATGAGGCATAAATCTGGACATTCTGCAAAAATATGTACAGTTGAGAGGTATGAATTTGTGACAGGTGGTTCCTGGCATATAACCCCTCATTCTTTCAAGTGCTCCTTGAGGCTGTTATAACCCCAAGCCTCTGCTTCACATGTCAGTCCATCAATCGGGTCTATATCAGCATATCAAATGCTGAAAATGCTAAATGCACTTTCATCGAACTGAAATTTTTATTTATTTATTTATTTTTATTTTACATTTGTTGACCGGGATAGTCCGACTGGATGCATGTCCATTTTCAGCAGAGGCCCGGGGAGAAAAGCTCCAAGGGTAAGCAGATACAGCATTACATAATACAAACAGATTATTTACAGAGATTACATAAGTAAGCAAGTTAAACAACTTCAACAGGTTAGAGTTAATCCTGAGTGTAAATCAGGATTAAATTAAATTAGACTATGTTCGAAATGTTTGAAATCTCAAAAGAGCGAACTGACGGAACATCGATTTCTTTCCCAGGGAAAGAAATCGGTGTTCTGTGGAAAAATACCCCATTTTTAATACTTAAACACTAACAGAAGTGTGGGGCTTCATCCCCCCACACCCCCTACTTAAATATACCAACTCCGAGACTGCACCACAGTGGAGGAAATAGCAAACTCCAATGACGGCCTACCGATTTCTTTCCCTGGGAAAGAAATCAATGTTCCATCAGTTCGCTCTTCTGACATTTCGAACATTTCAGTTTGATGAAATTAAATTCTGCGTTTTCAGCATTCGAAATGCCGATAGGAACCCCAATCACCAACTGTATTTTTCATCCCCATTTCCACATAACTGAACATGTGCAGCTTGTGTCTCCTGATCTCGGTTATCTATGGCACAGATGTACCAGCTCTCTTCAAAATCAACCCAGACACAATGTTCACCCTTAACTTGCTACAGTTCTTCATGTTCCTCCACCTAAGTCTTCTCATAATAAAATTCCAAAAGCAAGAATTCCACTAAATGCATTTTCTTCCTTCCTTTTTTCTTTTCATTTCTCCCTTTGTTTCTTTCCTCCTCTTCACCAGACATCCTGGCTCTCCATTTTGTCATTTCCTGTCTTCACTGTCTACCTGATTGATTCTGTCTATGTACTTCTTAAATCTCCTCAGTTCTCTGTATCTCTCTTTCCTGTCATTTTCATTATGTAGCACCCATAATTCTTCTCTTTTTACCCCACTACATTTTAGGTACCCTGTTTGTGGTCCCTTATCTCATTCTAAAATCCTGTGTTACAATCCTTTTGTCAACACAGCCCACTGACTAACGTTGTCACCCCTAAGCATTTGTTATTACATTACCACCTCATCCAAGACTCAGCTACTAGTATAAGTAGCAGTAAACATAATCTGTGCAGCATATAGTAAATACAAGTACACTTAGTTAAAGCTTACGTATGTACAACATAAGGCAACACAACATAATGACTGACAGATTTAGATAGAGAATGAGGCATAAGAATGCAGGAATACTTTGACACGTTAAGGTCTGAAAACAGAATAGAGGTAGCGAGAAAAGAGTTTTAATATCAATGACTTATTACATATGTTGATATTTATAATGTAACATTTTCTTAGTCTGTGATTGCTGTGAGGGGTTGTGAAGGAGGTATAACCTTTGAGAAATGCAACAGTGGAGGCCTTTCTACTGAAGAAAGAAAACACACATAGCACAATGCACTACTATGAGGCTGCAGGATAAAGGGATATCACATTCTTCCATGACAATAATCCAAGAGCCCTAAGCTGCATAAGCTGCATTCTCTGCTTCTTCCATTTCACCCTGTGCTATCTGCTCCTCATGTACATCCACAGGTGAGGAGTCTAACAGTCACCTACCCTTGGCTTATTATTTTCACCTATGCCAAGGAGAATGTGATGATTTTTGGGTTACTATCATCCTTCTGCTGAAACACAGCACATATATTAATATTCACTTTTTGGTATGCTATACTGGACTATATTTACAGGTGCACATCAATTATAACCCAGTCCATGGCTAATAAATGGTCTTCATTTTTAATGTTGGAAGACTTAGCAGCCTTGCCATCTACTGTATGTGAAGTGTTCCAGTAACCATACTATTTTTTTCATGTTAGTAATCATGCCACACAGACATAGCTATTCCTATTACAACCATTTTCATTTCAGTGGCTGGTATGTAGCCAGAATACATATGCCCAGACATGTATTATCTAAATCTAATAATTGCTACAGTAACTCTCTATTCTCCCAGTAAATATCTAAGTTCTGGAATTGTATGCCTCAGACAATACTAAATTCGAGCAACACATCCAAATTTAAACTGCTTATGGAACACCTAACCAAAAACTGGCTTTGCTCCCGCACTAATCCAGACTGATCATTCTGTCTTTCCTTATTCTTACAACCAAAATTTCTCTTCCCTTACTAAATTCTAACATCAAAACTATCCCTTCTCTCATGAAATTCCAGTTTCTCTCTACCCATCTCATGCTCACTACTGCTCCTGTTTTTATCGACCTGTCTCAAGCTTTCTACACTTTCATGATATTCTCTCCTTCTTGTACTTCACCTCAGTACTGCCTTAGCTATCAGTGTTTAGAACAAGTAACACTAGCATAGTAACAATCAGACATATTCTTGTTTCTATACCATACATGAATCTCATAAATATTTACCACCAAAACCATGATATTTGATCTACTGATCAGTCACTTCTCTATGATGGCACAATCTATTTCATGCTAGTTTATTTGTTAACTTTCTTTTTTCCACTTTATTTTCCTCTCTCAGTTTGTTATTGTTTATATACAAACTATTTACTACCTATATTTACCAAGTTATGTGGATTCTATATTATCCAATACACCTGTACTAAAAAGGCTCAGTTTTTGTTTGCTAAAATATTGTAGCCATTTGATACACTATGTGGTTCACGTAACTTTCACTACTCTAATGAGCAACGCTGTTGCAAACTTTATGTTCTATTATGCAGTCCCTTGAGTGAAAGAACTAGCATCCAGTAAAGTTGTGTGCTTGGCTTACATATGGTCCTGAAATGATGCATCCATTTTCAAGGGAATTGCCATGCCTTCATAAGCATTGCATACTTTGTGTATAATTACATAATGCAGCTACCATCAAAGCGATTGCATGGGTTTATTGGACTACAGTGGATTCTAATCTTATACTAACCCACAATGCCTTGCAGCTATGCACTGCTGGTAGCATTCTTCCTGAAGGAGAATGCTTGAGTCACGGATCCTTGAGTGCTTCTGGTATAAATAAGAAAATGACAATACTAAAAATTACATTTAATTAATACTGAAAATTACATTTAATTAATACTGAAGATTACATTTAATTAACTGTTTTCTACACAATCAGATGGGTATATCAATAGACTTATGCAGAGGTTCAGTCTGAAAACTACGCAGTCCACGATCTAAGTCACTTCCTATTAATGTGCTTATGTACTTATTTAAGCATGTTTTGACTTCCTGCTTGCTTATTTGATTTATTTGTGAACAGGTAAACGATAGGCAAAATCTTCCTATTTCCTGAAAAGATGTGGTACAGTATAACACAAGGCAGTATTTTACCGATCTACATAAGTAAGCTGTCAAAGACTAGGATGCATCCACAAATATACTCTCTCATCAAAAACTATTAAACCAACCTGTTTTTTTAATGATTACTTCCAGCACTCGTGAAGCAAAAAAGAGCAGGACAATGAAGTGTGTGTCTCTGTACTTGCACACAAACTTGTTTATTTACAGGTAAGATCTCTTTCTCACTTAACAAAGCTTAAAAATGTTTTTGGAAAGATCAAGCAGAGTGATAGCTATCTGTGTACCAAATGTTTTCTGCAAGTGGCAGAAAGCTAGGACAGGCCACCTGGACTTAACATTCTGTCATAGATCCCTTCTTGATAGCATTCAGAATTTCACTGGCAGTCATTTTTCCCCTTACTACTAACTCTGACCTGTAGTGGAAGAAGATTCTTCAGTAAACTGCAACATATTAAAAAATACTATCATAAATATGGCAAAAATATATCCAGAAATATGTTATAACAACAATGAAAAGAAACTTTTACAAGAGGAAACTGTAAACACAAAAGCCTGCACTACAAAGCTGGTAAACCAGGAAACAAAACCTACTTTTTTTATACATTAGCATATCATCTATGTACCACAATACATTTGTGCAACTGATATCCAAAATGAGACAGCAAAACCAAATATGAAATTATATTTATAAATGAAACTGAGCAATGTCACACAGCATGTAGAAAAAAGTGCCTCCAAATGACTATTGAGAAAATTGCACACCAACATTCAAAGTAATTAAAGAATTATAACACTGTACAAGTTAGTTAAAATGGGAAATATACTTTTTTGATTTAACACAGTTAAATTGGGAAATATACTTTTTTGTTTTAATACCTTCATTAAATTATCACTTAAGCTAAAGGCAAGCACACATAAATATAAAAGAAAACAAACCATGTTATCATGCTTCCAGTTACATACATTGCATATCACACGTTCTTTTTTATAACTATTAAGGGGGAAAAAAACGCTGAAAAGAACATAAAACAAAGTAATGAAACCCACAAAAAATCTGTTCTCCCACCCATAGACAACATTCACAAAAGAAAGAAGGTTATAATGTTCATGTATAAACTAACAATGATCCAAGTGATACACCAGTTTTTAGCTGAAACAACTCATTCAGCTATTACTGGTACTACAAAACCTGAGTTGAAGTCATTCATATAAAACAATGTAGATGGATTTTGTTATTATTTTCAATGTTCCACAGCCCTTGACTTTAAAACACTGACTATATTTGTATTATCATTCAGATACAGAACTCTACAGACCTCTAACCTTATCTGCTAGTTATTTCTTGTACTTTCAATCTGTTCTGCCATTTCCAATTCCTTTCATCTAAGATGAATCACAAGAACCAAAAAATTCTTGACATTTGAGTACACCTGTGCATGTTTAATTAGGTCTGTTGGTAAGTACTAGGTCAACTGGCCTTGCAGACCATTTAAGCCTAGCCAATTTTCCTTTTTGTGCTCAAAATAACCTATTCCATTTGGTTATAGATTGGTATTTTCCATCCCATGATCCATAATTATATATTACCCCTAATAAGAGTAACTGTGATCATACTATAGATAACTTGAGGGGACCCATGCATGGGATAAAGCCTTTAGGTGTTGCCTCTGTCCATTAGTAGTAGAGGGGACAGTCCTGGGTTAAGTTTTCTGTTTCCCATCCATATAGCTACATTACACTTGAGAATGGACAGGGATGAACTTTGTTTTATGTGGATGGGGAGTCTGTTCTACAGCAGAGGTATCCTCTGTGGAATATACTTGTCCCTCCAAACCATTCAGTTAATGATGCAGAAGAGGTTTAGATCCCTAGACCAATTATTTCTGATGCTGTTTGACTTACTGATGTGCAGTAAATGCATATGTAATGGGTCAAGGGATGTCTTGTATTCCAGACACAGATTCATCTCATAGTCTGTAGGATACAAAGTATAGTGACAGAGCTTTGAGTTAATCCATGTAGGACATGCTATTTAGGCCTTGTATCCACTGCACCATTGAGACAAGTATCTAAATGTACAGTTTTCTTGCAATGGCTAGGACTCAAATACACATCAGCAGCTTTGAAGGCAGCTATGCTCACCACTATACCATCAATTCTGCATCTGTGTGTGTTTCAGTTGTTGCATGTATCTGGCCAGATACATGCCAAAAGAGGCATTATATTCAATGACTGGCCTAATGAGGGCTGAGCAAAGGGCACAATCACATCTATAGATCTGGACACAACCCCTTTGCTTCTAAACTGTACAATACAGAAGGACTTACAATAGACACATGTTGGTCACAAGTCAGATCACTGTCCACATAAGTTCCTAAATCTTGAGCAACTGGGTCAACACTTAGGGGAGTACTGTCAATGTGGTAGATCACTGTGGTAGACGACTTCCCAAAATATGTAATAATGCATTTTTTTTGGCATTTAGTTTCAGACTAAAATTTTGGCACCAGTTATTTATTTGACAAAAACCTTCCTGCAGGATGGCTAAGTCATTTGAGGATTCGGTGACTGATCCTAGCTTAGTCATCTGCAAACTTAATCATTGAAAGAGCCCATAGGTATTGGCTTTTACTTCAGAAAAGTAGATGCCAAACAGCAGAGGTCCTAGCACAGAACCCTGGGGGACTCCACTGGTGACTGGTCTCTTTGTTGAGGTAACCTCCCCTATTTTGATTATCTGCATCCTATCTATGAGCCAGCTGGCAATCCAGCAACTTGACACAGGGATTTATTCCCAGTTTATTTAGCTTTTCCACTATGATTGGATAATTGTGTCAAAAGCTTTGGCCAGGTCAGCATATGCCATGTGTACCATTCTGCCATCATCCATTGCTTTGGTGACCTTTTCAAAAAAAAAAATCCTCCAGGCTGAGTAAGCATGACCTGCCCTTGACAAATCCAAACTGAGGAGATAGGTCCAGTGTTTGAAAGTTCCCTATGTCCTGATTAATTCCATGACAAGTGTTTCCATGGCTTTGCATATGAGGCAAGGCTTTGCATAGTGCGCTAATAGAATTATTATTATGAATACTACAATAATATTGGTAAATACATGTTGCAAGACTGTTTTCAGTCTTATCTATATAGATGTCAGGACAACTGGTGCAACAAGCAAAGTGCACAAACCTAGTAGATCCACAAAAATAATTTGCTGTAAACTTTTGCACTTTACTCATAGCATTTATGTTGCCAATCTTTCCAGTGTTTATATTAAGACACTGTGTGCACATCTCATATTTTCTTGTTCCCCCAAGTGAAAATAATACATTTGTTTTCACCAAATTCATTCTCTTGTATCTCTGCTTCATTTGGTTACCCTTTTTCTACAGTACTTTCTGCTGTTCTCCTGTAACAGTGTCAAGAATATCAAAAGCTCTAAAAACACCCCAATGACTCTCTATTATATTCCTCAATTACTTGGAATCTAATGAATACTTAATTGTTAGAGCTCTATTAAAATTTTTTAAATTTATGTTATACAATACATTGTTTTCAATCCCTCTAACCCCAATTTAGCTCCAACTAAAAGATTGGTAACAGGTGCCCCTCTTCTGGGCAACCTCATCCGCCACCATTTGTAACAGACCACATGGATATCCACTCTCCTGTAACATCCTTTGAATAGTAATTGTTTCTTCTTTAAAAACTTGTTCATCAGATGTAATACATGATGGAGTAATTAGTTGCTCTTTCACCAAACTCCTTTTTTTTAAAAAAAAAAAAAAAAAGGTGGCAATTATTAAAATGTAAATATGAAGGGCTGAAAGTGGGTTTACAGTAAATTCTTGACTGAAAACAATTATTAGTATTACCCTTGTATAACAACACATCCAAATAATTAATACCCATTTCAGCAGCAGAATAAGTGAATTTAAAAAAAATAGTCTAATTTAAAGAACAGATAAAGTCTCTTAATTCAGAAGTATTAACCATCCACAAAATAAAAATATCATCCAGGAAATTTAACTATGTAATTTATTTACTTGCATAAGTATTATTAAATACATAGTTCCTCTCACATCATGTTAATACCATACTGCCATAAATGGGGGTACATTCTTCCCCCATTGCCACCCCACTGACCTACTTGAAATATTCACCCTTATAATAGATAAAATTATTCTTAAGGCCACCTCAATAAATATTTGAATTAATCTTAGGTCAGTGGTGGATAGTTCTAGAAGTTCAATAATACTGTCAAGAAACAAGTCTGTACCCATATCTTGTGTGATAAAAGAAACTTTTACTACCTAGTTACAAAGACTGCATCCTTTGCATAATGTACACCATTTATAACCTCTAAAAAATTCAATGAGTCTTTTAACAAATAACGTACTTGGTTATAAACTTATTTCAGCTTTTCATCAATAAACATAGCTTATGGTACAGTTTTTGAACAAGCTGCTGAAAGAATGGGTCTAAAAGGTAGGTGAAATTCACCAGTATCAATCTTTGGAATGTGAAATACCATGGGAATATTAGGACTATCACCTTTAAGATATTTGCACAGAGAAATGTTTGCTTGCAAATGTAATATGCAATGAAAACAGTTGGATTAATAAGACTAATGGTGATGAAGATCGTTCCTTTGTAACAATTGGCAAGAGTAGATATTACTGAATTAGAAGTTGTAGATAGAAGTTGAAGGTTCTTCAGATCTGGTCAGAAAAGATATTCTTGTATTTGGATATTCAATTATTAGAGGAACTGATAGTTACATTTGTAGAGAAGATAATGAACATTGAATAGCGTTATGCTTGCCAGGAGGAAAAATAGATGATGTAAGGAAGTACAAATCTGTTTTTATTCATGTTGGTACAATGATGTCATCCACAAGAACTCTGACTCATACCTCTCAACCTCTTAGTGCAAGAAATCTGGACAAAGCCTAACAAAATGGGGGTGGGGGTCAATGGCCCAAAAATAGGGACATATTTTAAATATTGATCTTATAACCTTAAAAAGTTGCTAGAGTAACAGGGTTTGCATTAAGATATGTTTTCTAAAATAATTTGAAGTCTGAAACTCAAATGTATGTCATTATTGATTGACTTCAATCCTCAGATCATCCCACTGATTTACCAGAAACCACAAATTTTATGAGGAACAGACAAAAATATGAGACAAAAATCTGGACAGTTGAGAGGTGTGCTCTGACTGTTAGTAGAAACTGACAGCCCTCTTAGATAGTATATATTGTACTGGTGTTAGGACATAATTTTCACAAATCACATACAGAAAGCAGAGTCAGCTCACTGTGAATGAAAACATTTTTTTTTTGGATAAATACCTACATGAAAAAAAAGTCCAGTTTAAAAAAATGGAAATTTGTATAGCATCCAAGCCTAATTTTGGGCACCCATGTGTTCAGACAAGATGGTGTGCATTTGTCAAGATCAGGGAAGAGAATTTTTTGCAGCAGATATTTTGCAATATTTGACAAACACTAGGCAGGATTTTTGCCAGGTAGAATATTTACCATTTCACAGATAGCAACATTTGATGCATCTCTAATGGTTGTTAAAGCTAGGATCATTAATAATAACATTTGTTTTAGAAAATTGGCTACATTCCCACAAAACTGATGTTGTTATCGTTTGTGAAACATGGTTAAAGAACAATGACTAGAAACCAGTTCTGTCAGGATACAAACAGTCGAACAAAAAAATCAGGTGGCGGTGTTATGACAGGGATTATAGACAGTTATGAGACCTGTGATTATTACATCAGTACTATAGGTTGTGCAACTGTGACAATAAAGACAACCCTGGAACATTTAAAAATTTGTGGAGTGTACAGACAACCAAAGTCAAGTGCTTAGGCTTAGAAGAATTCATATATTTCTTGCATGAAACATAGAAGTGAAGAATAATAGTAGCTTAAATTCACCAGAAACAGGCTGGAATAATATTGATTCAAAAGCATTAGTAAGGAAATTATTCACAACATATATTCAGGAACAATTAATTCAGATTGTAAAAGAGCCTACAAGGGAAAGGAACATACTAAACATTGTTTGTGTTCCTAAAGAAATTACTGTTACTTAATTTCAAGTTTTACTACCATTGATGTGCAGTGATCCTGGGGATCAGGTGGCATACAAAAAAACTTCAGCAAGAATTTATAGCACCATTATATCTATTATTTACTTGGTCTTATAAATATGGAGAGATTCCTCAAGACTGGAGATGTGCTTTCCCTTAAATTTGTCTTTAAGGGAAAGGGGAATAGGACAAATGCAGAGTCATATAGAGTTTTAAGTCTACTTTCATGTTTTTAAAAAATAATGGAGACATTAATATTGGGTAAGTTGTTGTCAGACTTGGAAAGGTTAGGACTTGAAACCATATATCAGCATGCATATGTTGAAAATAAATCTATAACCACCTGTAGCATGATGTTTTGTAACAATATAACAGCTGTAAATGAGAAATTGTGCTGTGATATAACTTATTTAGATTTAACTTCAGCATTTGACTAAGTCATACACAAAACACTGTTCAATAAATTAGATCAACTAGGTATTGATTCACTCACTTTACTTGATAAGATGGATAACTGCATGGCTTCCAAACAGGACATGGCAAGTATCATACAGCAATTGGACAGGAAAAAGTCTCGGTTACAGTTATATCCCACAGGGCTCTGTCCTAGGCTCTTACTTGTTTAAACTGTATATTTGAGACTTATCATTTTCATCTGAGGTATTCTGCAGTTTGTATGCAGACAAACTGAAATTGAGTAAACTGATTACATGTGTTACAGACAGGGCATGTCTGCAAAATAACTTGACTAAATTGACCATTTGGGCACAGGAGAACAATATGCTGATAAATACAACAAAAACTAAGCATATGAGATTTGGATGGCATAAATTGAAAGGTGACTATTAATACAGCACACAGTGATTGAAACTGTAGATTAATTTAAGGACCAGGGTATATAGGTAGATCCAACTTTGAATTGTTCTAATCATATCAACCAATTGGTTAATGATAGTCATAGAACTATAGGTTGTATAAAAAGATTTATAAAGTATAGGAAATCAAAAAATGATGAAGTCTTTGTTAATTACATTAGACCCATACTTGAGTATGGAATAACAATAAGGAAACCTTATAAAAAAACAAGTATGAGTAAACTAGAAAGAATACAGCTGAAATATACCAGGAACGTCCATGGATGTGAAAACTTACATTATTATAAAAGACTAAAATATAACCACCCTCCTTGTCAGGCTTCATTAACCTGTTGGTTTTATCACTCACTATTTCATTAAGGAGTATTCTTTCTTTCTTAGACAAATTGTATTATTGATTTACCCCGTTAGATGCATCTAATATCATTTTCATAAAGTTTTTCAATCAAAAAGGCAGAATGCAAGGGAATGGAAACGTCTTTCAAAGAGCAAAGTGTGCTCATCTATAATTATATTTTGACTGAAATTGTACATCTTAAGTTATTGTTTCAAATTTTTCAACAGCACCTTTGTTCATTAAGTCTGAAAATGACCCTGACCTTTCTTCTTTTTGTCTGGCTCCTTTCCATAAGGTTTCCAATAACTGTTGTTGAAACTGTTGTAGGTTGAGTTGTTCTAGTCCCCATTTTTTTTTTGCAAAGCTCATGGACCTGCAAGTCTTCATTAGTAAAAAAGATGCATCCTCTTCCTCCAAATCTGTGGTCCAACTAACTAGACCACCCACCATCACTTTCTGCAGCATTAATCTCTTCATGTTGCTTATCGACCATATAAAGCCTTTTGTTCTTATAATCGATGTCATTCCAAGTTAACGTTTTGTCCTTCCAAGGGTTTAAATGATAACATGAATATAATCAGTGTTTTAAAGTCAAGGGATGTGAAACTTTGAAAATAATAACAAAATTATGTTAACTCAGGTCTTGAAGGTCATTAATAGTTACTCAAATGGGTTATCTCCGTTAAAAGTTGCTTTATTACTTCTATGATTTTTAGTTTATAAAGTTATTAAATGTATATATTCATTATTGAACATTGTAACCTACTTCCTTGTGGACTGCATGCTTCCTCTGGCTGAGAGAACAGTTTTTTGAGCTTTTTTATAATTATTAACAATCCATCATTACATAAATTGCTTAACTCCTGCCTTGCCTTAAACCTCTCTCCTCCTCCTGAACATTATTCTTCATGTGTTCTTCCCACAATTTCCATTTATGTCCTTCCCTTTTTTAAAGATCTCACTTCCAGTTCTTTTATGTCTGTTACCATATTTGATATTCAATCATTTCATTAGTTACATCCAAGGTTTCACTGGCAAACTCTCTTTCTCTCTAGGAGTTTTATTGACAGAAAAGTGAGAAGCAGAGTCCTCTGATGTTTGATGGCTCACTTTCTCTTGGATAAACTTTTGTATTTCCTCCTTAGCCTATTTTGAATTAAAAATGTCTCTTATGAAAAAAATTTCTGAAGACAACTGAATACAGCAGCTAGAGTCTCACACCTGCCTCTTGACATTCCTTGATTACTGGGATAAATTTGTTTAATTTCTACCTGTGTGCAGTGTATAATAATTTTCAATAAACACACTGCAGTCTCCGACATTTAGTATTTTTCCCTTCTGCCACAGTTTTGTCAGGATCAACTCTTTTTGCTGGTATTATTTACCTCTTTACTAATACAGGTCTTGGCTGCTTTCTTATGGCCAGGCCCTTTCAAATAACACATCTTGTTGTGTAATACCAGACTAGTTGCTTATTTGTGCCTTCATAAAATTAATACAGCCTGTTCCTTCCAGTTTCTCAGGTATAGCAGAAAATCTCAGGTTTTCTCTGCGAGCTTTGCCCTCTAACTTTACCATTTTTGAAACATCTATTCTTTCTTTTTAACTCCTTTACTGAATTATCACTTATGACACAGGTAAACATATGTTTATATTAAAGAAAGCAAGCTATGTTAATGTGTTCCCAGTAACAAACATTATACATCACATTTATTTTTGTATAACTATCATCAGTCCAACATTACATAAATTGATCATTTCCTGCCTTCCCTAAAACCTCACTCCTCCATCAGATCATTACTCTGCATGCATTCTTCTGACAATTTCCATTTATTTCTATGTAATTAACTCCTACCCTTTTTTAAATATCCCACTTCCAGTTCTTTTATCTCTTTTACAACATTTAGTACTTCATATATAGTTGGTTTAGACTTTGATTTCCATTTTCTAGTAATTGCTATTTTGGCAGCCACCAGAATGAAACTTAACAATGCCTTACTATGTCTAGGCAACTGTCTCACCTCAAAAGAGTAATTTTCTTATGTATCCCAATTTGCTCACCCAGTATGTCTGACAGAGTACTTTGCAAGCAAGTTTTGAAGTCTGCGGCTTATTACACTACCAAAACATGTGTTCCAAGTTACTGCTTTCTCATCACGCCTCCAACATTTGATGTCTACCAGAGGAAAAATTCTTTGGAGTCTGATTGAGGTATAAAAGTATCTATGTAAATACGTCTGAGCAAAAATCCTACATCTTCTAAGCTTTGTTGCATATTTGGGAGCCATGCATATGTCATCCCATTGTTACTTTGTAAATTGCTTATCCAGTCTCTTCCCCATCTTTTCTAACCTCCTCTGATTCCTATAGTCATTGTGCAATATTTTATATGTCTTAATAATTATCCCTTTTATAACATCAGCTTCTGTTATAGTTGTAAAACTTTAACAGAGCAGGTCTTTCACTTAGGATTTCCCTAACCCTTTTTCTGTGCCTATACTCTCATATCAATTCCTGGTAGGGAAGTCTATCTCTAGCCTGCAGTCCAAACATCTTCTTGGCTTCTTCCCATTCTATTACCTTTCCCTGTTTAGTTGTTTGCTCCCAATACTTTGGTTCTTTTGCTATTTTTCTCCAGTAAATTCCAGTACCCTCTTTCCTATTTTCTGTACCTCTACATGCAGTCATCCATATCAGCAAAATTTCCTTTCTTCATTCTCATGTTGGCTTAGTACTCAGAATATTTTCTACTACTTTATGAATATAATATTCTGTATGGATGTTGTTATTCTCCCTAAGGATCTGCATCCAAAATCCCACACTCTCTTTTTTTTCTTGGGTTACCCCCATTTCATCATCATCCCCTTCCAGTTTGAATTATACCTTTCTGCTTGTTTCATGTATATGCACCATAATTGTCTAGATTTAAAATATCTGGTCACTTTAGGTAATCCTAAACCACCTTGTTCTACTGAAAGGATCAGCTTATCCCAATTGACCCTTGACCTCTTCCCCTCCCAGAAAAAATCCTTCAAATCTTTATTAATTATTCACCACAACTTCTACTCTAATCGATAAAAATATGCCTGACCTGTATATAAAACTAAGGGGACTAAGAACATTTTCACTACTTTTGTCTTTTGAAACAACTCTTCTTGAGAAGACTCATATTCAACTAGCCTTTTCTTCATTTCAGACTCTGATTTGTGCAGTTTTATCAGCTCATCTGAATAACCAGTTAAAACTTTTTTTCCAGCCTTTTGTTATATGAATCAATATACTCCTTCAATGTTTCATTTATTTTAATGACCTCTAAGTACATTTAATTTAGTTTTAAGTCTAAATTAGTGGAATCTATCTCTTTTACCAAAGATGAAGTTTGAACTGCTTCAGGCTAATACAGTTGTAATATTCTTTTCAATGTTTTCTCTTCACCTTTTCTAGTTGATTTTCTTTCAGGGTCACTAAATTTCTTATTTGCTGGAAGTGTACTTACTAGCCAGTAACTGAATTTTCTTAAGCTGGCATAATTACTAGCCTTTATTTCCAAGTTTCTTTTTTCACACTAGGAAAGCTGAAATTAAACTGATGATCAGTGTGCAGCCATCTTGGAAGTCAGAAATCTACTTTTTAATAGATATTCAACAAATGCCCATAACAGTGCTAAAATTTAAAATTCTGAGCTCAGATTTTCAATATGCCATCACCACCACCTGAGCTATAACATGTTTTGCAACTTGGAAACAAAACATGATTTATAAAAATGACTTTGAGCTGTCAGTTACAAATGGAATTGTGCAATGGTACATAACAGATTGACAGTTAAGAAAAATGTTACAATGGTAGGAGAAACTATTTGACATTAAAACACAATACGAAACATATACTTACCTTACATAAACTGTAAAAGGTAAAATTCAAACTGACAAAAAAAAACAAAACAAAAAAAAAACAAAAACATGCACATATACATAGATATCCATTTTATAAGTGCAGCAACGCATGAAGGGATGCTCATGGTACAGACATTATTTCACACCCACCCACAGATTTAAAGGAGATTCACAAAATACAGACGCACATTTTATAAGTGCAATAAGGCATGAGAGGGTGTGCATGGTATAAATATCATTGCACACACATGGATTTAAAGGCAAAAAAATACAAATGGACATTTTATAAGTGCAAGAAGACATGATGGAGTGTGCATGGTACAGCTATTACTGACTGTAACCCATGAACCTATCTGGTTCCTGCTTCTCAACTCCATTAGGCATTCAGTATTATCTTAGCCATACGTCTCCTAATGCCTTATGTCTTCTAATGCTTTATTGCATACTTAGCTGACCCTTATCAGTTTGTCAGAAACTGAATTTAGAAATGTAATTTTGTATTTTTTTTTTTCAGATATCAGAATTATACCCACTTCTTGAACAAAGAGACCTCACTATTTAGGCTTTCTTTCATTCTACTTTTTTTTTTTTTTTTGCTTTGACTGAACTGAAAGAAATATTTTTTTCACTTGGGTATTTGTTTTCTAAATTGAATATCTGGAAAACATTGTCATACCATATTATTACCCTGTATAAATATTAGAAATTGCTTTTTTGGTGTATGAGTACCTAAGTGGTGTTGCTTTTGTTTTGCTTTGTTGATGAATTCATTTATTACTGTCACTAGCAGCAATAATGACATACACTCAAAAGTCAAAAATCAGTTTATATATTTTACAATAGATACTATGATATACTATTTGCTCTCTCTTTCTCTCTCTCTTACACACATTACTGTTATTCAAAGCTCTTAAACAACTAACAAGGTGTGTGTGCTTGTGCGTGCTTATGAGTGTTCCAGCATGTGGTTTTACTAATTCACACATTCACTGTAATATTTATTTGAAACTTACAGTCCTGGTTTGCACCTTAGCTCAGATAATTTCCCCTCTTTCCCTTGTTTTGTTTACTGTTATTTATTAATATTCTAATACGTAAATCAGTATGTTATATTGCAGTTTTACACTTTATCTTCATTTCATCTCTCTCTTTTTACATTTCTTTTGGGTTTAGAGAAAATATACTGTTATCAAATAACAAAAACAAGCAACCTGGAGACATTCAAAAACAAGTCAATGGAACCTCTGCAAGATAGTAGGGTCAAAGAAAGAGGAGACTCCAGTTTATTTATCTAAATGCAATGACTTGTTATTCCAGTATCTGAGTCATATGATGCTGGCAGAGACACTGTGATGGTAGCAAAAATGTTTGCTTTGTATAATGAGTGGCTGTTTAAATTCTGAGAAAACATACTTAGACACAAGTGGAAATGCACAAATCTACACATTAGTAAGTGATAGCACTACAACAGTGGAGGCTAATACTCAAAGCTCTCAAACCGTTTTCTTTTCTTTTTTAATTGGGAAGCATTCAGTAAAGTCATGGGATGATCAAAAGGATTCTGTTTTTGCCTCATGCCCTTCCTAGCTGTCCTGCATGCACCTTCAGGAATACAATGAATAATACTAGGGAATGGAAAATACAAATAAATGTGTTTGCCCGTCACAGTAATCCAAGATTACAGTCATTATAGGATAAATATGGAAGATTATGTTCTTTGCTTTATGTCTGAAGCCACAGACACCTTGCATCATTGTAGCCTCTGACCTAGACATGCGATATTAGACCAACATGAATTAACTGCAGCTCCTTTCAAGTTTATTTGTATACTGTCCTCTTTTTTTATTCTTGTCATTGCACAAAGCAATTATCTGCTTATTCATCACAGTTCATGGATCAATTTACCATATTTTGGCTAAAAAGAAAAAAAAATTAAACAAAGAGCAACCTCAACACTGAATGAGGGTGGAATGATGGCAAAATCAATCCCTTTGAACTGTCACCCCCTGCTTTCATTCCACAGACTGATTAGGTTTCTGACATCTGTTAAGGGAGTTCTGTTGTTATGCTTATGAACAACAGACAAGGCATAGCAATTCTGAGCCGCAGGGCATAACCATTTTCTTGAGATCATTTTCAAACAAGGAATTACTGACCAGTTCCTTACCACTTTTCAAGTTTAATTAGCAGCACTTGTTGGACGTACTAATTAGTCCCCTTAACAGCCTGAGATTCTGTATTATAGTCATCACCTTATCTCTATTACCTGGTCATGACAGTATGTTTCCCATGTTCTTCTAGAAGAACTGTTTCTCATGTGATGTGAATGCATTCAATAGTCTTCACCTGCTAGCATATGCTGGCATTGTCTAGGGAATTCCAAGGAGATGGCACTGAGGCTCTGACTGCTTATTTTTTATTTCTTTCAGTTTCTGAATGATTAATTCAGAAATAGGTGATCCCTTCAGTGAGAAAAAGGTTTTATGACAGTATGAATATTAAGACGCCAAATCATTCCCAAACGTCAGCATAACAGACACCTATTCCCAAACAATTTAAAGATAATAAAAAATACAATGCAACAATAAATTCAGTAAATGTACCTTTTTTACATGAAAGAGCAAAAATTTGAAAGAATGATGCATGTGAACAAAATGGACAGATTACATGACTGTTCTGTTAGAATTTTGCCAAGTTGTAGAAGAGTAATAAAATTACTACAAAGCACTGAAGGTATAACGAATACCGAAATAACGTTGTTAACACAGTTTTATTTTAAGATCTTTGCAGTGAATGAAGCTCTTCACACTTTCCCAGATAAACAAACCCACCCATTATTCAGCTACTCAGGCTGGATGAGTCAACACAATAGCCAAGCTCACTCTGGACTCTGCAGAATACATTTTTTGAACATTTCTCAGAAACATTATGGCTAGTATTCATAGGCTGGCACTTCACACATGCCCAGAAGTTAACTACGAGTAGCACCACTATACAGATATGTAAATAAGGGTTACCTATTATATTCTCGAAAGCCGACAATGTCGAATCCAATATTGTCGACACAAGAAGAGCGAAAGTGCAGAATGTCAAACGGGTAAATGGAAATCTCTGTAAGGGGAGATTTCCAATTACTTCAATGTAGTGCGGTCTCGGAGTTGGTATATTTAAGTAGCGGGGGGTGTGGGGGCACAGTCCCCATGTGGATTTTTAGATTTTCTTTTTTTTTTCTTTTTTTCTGAACATTCAAAATTTTAATGGTTCGATCATTAAAGGTTGACATTTAGTGATTCGAACCATTAAACTTTTGATGTTCTAATACAGACCCATAAATAAGCTCAGAGTAGGTCATGTGTAATGAATGAGCACAAGTGAAGGTGTTTTTAAAAACATGCCCATTTATGGAAAAAGGATAACATATGTTAAATACAGCATTAGAATCTTGTGAGTTAATATCTAAAAGCCTGAGGCTTCATATTATTTTGTTTGTTTCAAGTATTACGGGTGAGCATGACTAAGTGAAGGCATGCTTAAAAGATATAAGGCAAGTGGTGGAATGAGCAGTGTTTATAATTAAAATTAAAAAAAAATAAAATAAAGGAGTTTATAATGCTTTATTTACTGGTATCCTTATGTGGATACCCTGATGGTTTTATTAAAGAATAGAAAGGGGAAACAGGAAAAACTGAAAAAAAGGGATGACAAACAAAGAGGGGAACACAGAAGGAAGACATCAACAGGGTTTTTGCTTGGGGAGGTGGAAGGTGAGGGGCACCAAGTTTTTGTCAGGGGAGAGACCCCCCGCTAGTTTTTAAGTGTTTTTTTGATAGAGTAGTTTGGATGGGCAATAGGTAAGAGGTTGATAGACAAAGGATAAGCGAAGAAGGGCTGAGGAAGATATTGTGCTGGAGTTCCCAGTGTACAGAGTCTCAAAAACTTCCACTGCCAGATGGTGGTACACTGGAGGACCCCAATATTGAGGGGGTAAGGGGCCTGTGGTGGTAGGCACCAACTAGGAGAGCATGTCTTCAACACACTGAAGAGAGGTTTTTACTGGCTGAATACATTTATCCATAACCTACTCCAGTATGTTGTCTACCAAGTTCTGAAGTCCTTTTGCTGTGAGGCTTTCCAGGCCTGCCATATGCCAGGGTGACTTCAGGACCAGTGCCACAACCTCAACTGTGAGAGGATGGCCCCGGATGGGCAGAGGATGAGTGCTTCCTAACCTGGCAGGTAGGTGCCTGGGTCACTCCAGAGGGATTTGTATCTGTAAAAAAAAGTAAAATAAATGGGACAGAAACAAAACAATAAAGGAGACAGAAATACATAAGTAATAAAAACAGAGTAAAAAAAGGCAAGGAGGGGGGCAAAAGAGAAAATATGCAATAAATCCAGACATCATATTCCATGGCATTTAATTTCTTAAAACAATTTTACATTCTAATTAAATCTTTATTGAAGTAAACTTGTGTAGAGGAAATGCTTATGCATCCAATGGGAGTACTCACTGGGGAGGTGCTTATGTACTGTGGAAGAAGGATATAAGCAGTGCTTATGCACATTCAGATGACTTCATATGGAAGGTGCTTGTGAGTACTTGGAAGTGCAGTGCATTTTTCTCAACTTATTTGCATGTTTGTGTCTGATATTCAATACAGTACTAAATACGTACTAAAACACCATTTATAAATATTGCAGTTAATCACTTAAAACAAAATAATGCAGTTTATATTCACATATCCTTTACATAAGATTTCACTGCAGTTCCTAAAGGTACAATGCTCTAAAAATGTTTCATTATAAGCATTAAAGAAAACAGTTTAAGATAGACTACTACATTTATGCACTAATGTATCTCTCAGTCTTGTTTACAGTAATGTAATGATTTCACTGCATTTGTTTAAGGTACGTGGCACGTACTTTTATATATGCATTAGTTTAAGACAAAATACTGCACTTAAGTACTGACATGTATGTCAGTCTTAGTTTCAGTAATGTACCTGTTGACTCAGGTGAAGGTAATTACATAAACATATACAGTATCTATATCTATAGCTGTACCTTAATTACATATACAGTATCTATATCTATAGCTATACCTATATCTTTATCTATAGCATCAAAGTATACAAATGTTGAATGGCTAAACATCAATCCTAAAAGACTGAAAGCCAAAACACTAAAACAAACAAAACACTCACATTTTCTGCAGGGTGCAACCCCCTGTACCTCCATGCCCCCTGTTACTTTTATATACCAACTCTCAGATAGTTCTGCAGTGGGAATAGTGCAAATTTCCTTATCCCCACTGGTCACAATCTCCCACGGACTGCACACTGGCAGAAGTGATCAAATGAATTTTGATCACTTCTACTGCTGTAAAAAAGTTTGACATTGGGTGGGAGGATGGCATAATTGTTAAAGTGTTTACCTTACAGATGCAAGGTGCAGGGTTTGATTCTCACTTGGGGTAATTGGCTAGGCTTGAAATGGCTCATAAGGGCATTTAGCCTATTTCTAACCTATGAATGGTTACATCTTATGGAAAGGCTGCAGAAATACCTCACTAAAAGAATCACAGGACTAAAGCAGATGCCCTACGCTGACCGCCTTAAAAAATTTCAGCTATACTCTGTCGCATATCGTCTACTCAGAGGCGATCTCTGCTTAACATACAAGGCCATGTCAAACCCAGAGCTGTTGGACATGCTACACTTAAAGAAATCCCAATCTCTCAGAGCCACACACTCCAGGGATCTAAACCTTGTCATCACAATAAACAAAACATGCTGGAGGGATAGGTTCCTGACCCAGAGACTCCCCAGACTCTGGAATAGATTGCCCATACATGTCAAGCAGAGTGCCTCTTTGACCCTCTTCAAAAGGAACCTTGACGATTGGATGAGAGAAAGGAAATTCACCCCGAGGATCATGTCAGTTGCCCTGCTAGACAGGGGTCCAGGGAAGTAAATAGTGTGGGAAGAAATAGCCAGGGAATTGTTATGGCTAGGCTTGTATAGGCCCTAGGGTTGATAGCCTAGTACCAACCTATGAACCTATTATGAACGTTCAATTATACATATGATTTTCATACATACGTATATATATATATATATATATATATATATATATATATATATATATATATATATATATATATATATATATATATATATACTTCTTGTTTACCTGTATTTCAAACAGTTTTTTCTCTATATACAGGGCAATGCATTCACTGCAGTACTTGCTCAATTCTTTTTTATTTGTGGTTTACATATGTATGACTACATTTACTCTTACAGTGTGCCAATATTCCCTTTAGTGCAAACCAAAAAGAATTTTATGCAATGTAGGTGGAATGTTGTTTTTAAAATACTATGGTGTGATTGCAGCACTGTGTTCAGAAAGAAGACATTCACACACAGACAAATATAGGAATTCATGGGACTTTACATTTCTTTTGCTGTACTAATGTGTGTGATTTGATAGATAATGAAGAGTAAAACAACTATTTCTCAGTAAAGTACATCTTGGTCATTCACTTTGCATGGCAACCCCCCCACCCCCTCCAAACCTCCACTTTGACTAGGGGGTGGTGCCTGACTGAGACTTCAGTGATGTTGTACATGCTGTTACATCACTTTTGAACAAACAATTATCTTAAGCAATTGTTATGCTAATATTTCTGTGCCCTATACAAACAGTAATTTGTTCACCAAAACTGGCTGCATGTAATCTAAATAGTAACTCAGTTTATGTAATGTTGTTGTTGTCTTTCGGCTTTTCCCGGTTAGGGGTCGCCACAGCGGAACTCTGGTCCGCTAATGATTGGCAGTAGATTTTGACGAATGCCGAGGTGCCAGCTCGACGTTCAACCTTCAACGAAGGCACGCCCTTTTACGCATGTCTTTTGAACGCCCACCCAACTGCGGGGAGGACATGCAGACTCCACAAAGAAGAAACTCCCTGCACTCCAGCCAAGAATATGTAATGATAAATTAAATTAGTATGTGTAACTGTAAATTTCTTTTTTTTTCTTTTTTCAGTCTTTATAAATGAATAACAAGTACTTCTTGTAATCTAAAACATAAATATCTTTTATATAGAGTTTTATATGCAGATATGGTTTATGTTACCCAACACTTTTTTATGAGGGTGGTAGACAAACTTGGCCAGTGTTTTGTAGTTTAAAAACTGACTACATCAAAAACTTTTCATTGTCTGACTGTGGCACTTTTTTAACACTCACTAATGATGAAAAATATGGGATCAAAGCAGTCAAAGGATACATTTAGCCATGAGGAAAATTGATTCTTTATGGCAGCCTTTAGGACATATAAGAAACCTCTAGTTGGTAAACAGGGTTCAAAACAAACCGAGAGAACCAAATCCTGTAATCAAGTGGTTCTCAACATTAATCCAGTGAGTGACAGAAACAGCACATCAGCACAGTGTAAGAAAAGGGCAAATGATATGGTAAGATATGCAAGAAGTAAGGCCAGGCAAATTACAATTTCCCAAACTACTACTAGAGGCCTCTGACAACTATTGAATTAATGGCAGATGAGGAATACCTGCTATTTATCTTTAGGGATGACTGTGACACAGATGATGATGGCACTGGAATAATAAAGGGGGTGTGGACTCTGGCTGTTACCAAACTCTGCAGCAACAATACTTATCTGCTAATGAAGACTGGTTGAAAAACAGTAATCTATTTATACATGGCTTTGAATGCCGATAAAGAATGATTACGTGCAACAGATGATTATTAAGTGAACCTTCTACATCGGCACAGAATGGAAATGGAGGCAGTGTGCATGGTAACTATCCCACTTACCTGTTTATAAGCATACAGTGTAGTATGCTATTTCAGTATTAGTAATGTTTACAGGGTCAGCATCAAAAACAACTAGTTCCACTATATCAATGGATTTGGAGGATATCAGCAGGAGAACGGCTGTTGGTACTGCTGATGGATGACAGTGATAATATAATTATGTTTGTGAGACAGCCTAAGGAAAGGGGCACATAGTCTCTGAGTTTAATGGTAGGATCTCAGATTCCACATCATGTTAGTAACACTGCAGGAAGTGACAGTGTATCATTAATGGTAGGATCTCAAACTCCACAACATGTTAGTAATGCTGCAGGAAGTGACAGTGTATCACTAATGGTAGGATCTCAGACTCCACACCATGTTAGTAACTCTGCAGAAAGTGACAGTGCACCAATAATGGTAGGATCTCAGACTCCACAACATGTTAGTAATGCTGCAGGAAGTGACAGTGCATCACTAATGGTAGGATCACAGACTCCGCAACATGTTAGTAACACTGCAGGAAGTGACAGTGCATCACTAATGGTAGGATCTCAGACTCCACAACATGTTAGTAAGTCTGCAGGAAGTGACAGTGCATCACAAAGTCACACATGTGATGACATTACACTCATCCCTGCACAGGATGAACAAGCATGCACTTCTATACCAGTATCGCCAAACAGAGACACCTTTACAAAGGGAAGCCAGTCATAGGAATTTGTTACAGCTACCCCAGGGAACATCTAAAGCATTGGCTGCCCAGCAGAAAATGTGCAGTGACATTGTTAGGGCTCAGAGCACTGCCACAGAGAGTCAGCTGGAAATGGTCAGAGTCCTCCAGGGCATATGTGAGGATTTCCAGCACTACTTGTAAATGGCACAGACTAGGGATACTGCTGCAATCACACTAATCTGTAGTATTCTAGCACATCAAGCATCAGTGGTCACCTCCATTTGTATACTAGATAAGACATACAAGATTCAAGCTGGAGTCAGTTTTGTAAGAAGAAGAGGATAGGGTACTGTATGGACATGTGGGGGAAGATCATATGAGAATACAACTGTTTTTAAGGAAAGAACAACTGTAAGTAGTCTAAGTGAATGAGCACAACATATTTCATGCAGGCCACATCAGAGTACATATACACCTAGCAGAACTGTCATTTGATGCCACAATCATGGTCATGCAGCACTGTCAAATCATTATCCCCAGAATCACTTGCATCAAGTAGGTCACAATATTGGTCAAACTCACCATATAGTTCTCAATGACAGCACCGCTTCAAAATCACTTGCATTATCATCTAGCCTATCTTTAGTAGGTGTGACATTTAATCTTAAACATCTATGAATCATGTCTGACAATTCTGTGACTTAAAATTTCACCTTCAAAGACTCAGCTGAATGTTTAAATTTTAAGAAAATAAGATAAAAAATAATTTGGGGAGGATAAACTTTGCAAATGTATGCATTCCATCCCTATAATGCTATTACATAAACCCTCAAGGAAAGGTAGAAAAAATCTGTGTGACATAACATGACATAGCAGTCATTAACAGTGATGCCATATGCATTACCATTGTTACAGCTAGAAGTTACCTGCAACTTAAACTTATTAATACACAAAAATATTTAGGAGAAATATAATAAAAAAAAAATACAGATTAAAATGAGTATCCTGCCATATAAACTTATACTGCTGTCACTTCACCCTCACCACTGCATAAATATTTTTATATCTCTGAAGTCACAAATTGTGCATGACAACATAAAAATAATTGATGCGCAGTACTGCAGCAAACACAATCTGAGAAGAAATAGCATAATATAAATACAATATCAGCAGCATAGCTAGGGAGGGTAGAGAGGAGCAACTCCCCTGGGTGTAAAATGTTGGGAGGGCACAATCAGCCGATCCTCATCTGTAATGCAATACTGGCTTTTGAAATAGTACTGGGGTACTGACTATAGCAAACAGTTTGCTACAGATTATTAGAAGAAACTTTTTTTTTAAGTAAAACATGAGTATTCTGTGCAGGCAGGGTATAAACTATAGTAACTGCTTGCTACATTTGTAGCAAGCAGTTTGCTACAGTCTATAAGAAGAAGAAATTAATATTATTTTTATTATCATTTTTTTTTAATAAACTGGAGGAGGGTTGGGACAGGGCACAGAAAAAGGACCTGTGTGGTTAGGCAGAAGGGAGGGAGTGCATATTGTGCATCTGGCCACCTGACTGGTGTGACAGTAGAAGGAACGCCTTTTTTTTTTTGCTCTTCAATGGAAGAGCTCGGGGGAGTGTGGATCTGTGATAAGCCAATCATTGCATTGTAGCAACTGGTTTAATACAGTAAAGTGTCTTTTTTTCACTTTCACTTGAAGAGCTGAGGGGATAGGGTGCTGGTTCATGGTAGTGGCCCAGGGCGCTGGTTAAGTCAGCTACACTTCTAAACAATGTAATACATTTTCATTCAATTTCAATGCATTAATTCATGAAATATTGGAAAGTTGAGGACATTCAGTACTTCCATAATTAGGTAAACCACTACAGCAGAAATTATTCTTCAAAACAGAGACAAATGAGATTATTATTTACGCAATACCTTACAGCATCATTGAATATGGTTCACTGACCACTCAGGCATGTTTTAAACAATAATTTGAGTAGTTTTTCTAAAATAAAAAAGATAACTTTAAAATAAGAGAGATGTCAGAAGAACAGTGACAGCAGACCATGCAGCACATAGCATAGCCCACAGACATCTCCCCACGCATCAGTTATACTCATTTGTTTTTCACAAGAAAGGAAACACTAACCTGAATGTTATGGTTCATAGTTCTGGACTAGGCATGATCTCTTTACCTGTGCAGCTATATGCTGTGCCAGAGCCTGACACATGGGGTCTCTTACTACTACTGCTGGCTGTCATCATTAGTTGTAGTAGGACTGGAACTGAGAGCTGCAGTGACAGCATGGGTCACTTCTCCATCAGACCAACACATGATGATGTTGTACAGAATGCAACATGCAGTAAACCTTCTGCATGCAGTAGCTGGGTCATACTGAAGGGCACCCCCCAGACTCATCCAGGAACCTCAAATGGCTTTTCAGGAGGCCAAAGACCCTCTTGATAACAATATGTATCTGAGACAAGGATGTGTTATAGGTCTACTCTGCAGTTCCACTTGAATTTCTCACTCATGCCATGAGCCATAGCTCCACTGGATATCCAGCATCATCTGAAAGACATGAAAAAAAGAAAAGAGAGTGAGAAAGGTGGAGAGCAAAACAAATGGAAAATTATTTATGATTTATTAGTATTCAGCAGAGTAAATATTTAAATACAATACAAAAAAAGAGAAAAGAATATTTTTCAACTTACCAACAAGATGACCAGTGGGCATCCTGCCATCCAGAAAGAGGCGGTAGAGTGAGCTAGTATGACAGATATGTGTAGAACACTGGAGATGCATCACAAACTACCTGGCAATTGACAGAATAGTATCCCTTCTGACTGTAGTAATGTTCACCCTGTGGACTAGAAGGGGCCCAAATTGCTACTTGGGTGCAATCTGTTGTACTAAGTACTCCAGGAAAATGTAACATCTCATAAAAGGCATGCATTGTCCTGGTTAAATCCTCATGTGACACCAGAAAATAGACATACTGAGCTACAAGTGCCAAGATTACATCCAGGAACTCCGGAAGTATCCTTGAAGTAGGAGCCTGTGAGATCCCTGACATGTCCAAAGTCTGTCCTGTAAGGTCCCTGTGGCAAGTATAATAAGAGCTATACACACCTTAGTATCCAAAGGGATTGGAAGTCCACGTATTCCTCCAGTACCCTTATGGGGGTCATACATACTCAGTAAGATCCTTATAATATCCCTGTCCACTCTAAACCTATCAAGGATTTCCTGATTATCAAAGTTATAATGAGTATGCCCTGTTTATATTTCACCTTTTGGCTGGTGAGCACCAAGGGGTGCAAGCTGTCTTGTCCCAGCCGTGACATGCAACTCACACCTGGAAATAAGACTAACAGCAAGTAACAGATATGTTTGGCAAGACTTCCCTTTATATAACGCATCTGTGGACAGCACAAACAAGTGTTAAAATACCACTATGAATCACAAATGGTGGAGAGAACACTTCATTAGTATATGTTGAATAACATCATTCCTCATTTACGACTCATTATTAGTACATTTGCATAGGCTCATTTAAGGTCATTTTACATTTGTGTACATGGCCTCTATGAATTGCAGCTCAGCTGTGCTCATTCGCAGACATCACAGATAGCCTTAACACATTTATGTAAATGACTATGAATACTGACCTATGATTTGCAGAGCCAATAGGAAGTGTTAACTATCTGAAGTACCACCTACAAAGCAGATCTTTTGCAAATCTTTCTTGGACAAATGATTAAGTATTTAGAAACAACTTATTTATGCAGACCTGTCCTCCAAAAGCAATGCATACTCTTAAAATAATTATGCTGTGTATTTATTGTTATATGGTAATAAAACAAAACTAAGATGTATAATTGTTTCAATTAATAAAACATTTTTTTAAATGATTGCATATATTCTGCAAGAAATATGCAGGTATGACCACATTCCAAGATGATTGTAGTTTTGAAATGAAATCTTGGTTGTTTAGGCTGTGAACACAAAATGGAAACATCTGGCTATATACCTGGTTAAGTTGGCTTCCTGAATAGAAAAGGAAGATAAAAGGTTTCCCTTCTTTTTATTTCAGAAGAAGAATATGAACTTCAGAATCTACTGTGAAGCCTTCATGCAATGAATGTGCTGGGATATATTTTATGCGTTCGTTTGCATTTGTTGCTGAATACAGATTTGGAATCTGTCTCTTTCATTTAACAATATTAGGGGAGATGGCCTGATATGTCGTTTCATAAGGAAGAGTGTAATCAGCTGTCCAGGTTTCCCTCATTCTGAAGTCCCAAAGTGTGGGACAAAAAAAACACAGTGATAACATAAAGCGTTTTATGTTTTTCTTATTTTGCCATTCAAATAACGTTATAAAAACATTTTATATGAGATTTCTTCATTGGTGGGTCACTGATTTCTGTACAACTACAGTGCCTTTAATTTGTTTTGTGTTTGGAGTTGGCACTTTAGCACTCTTGGCACTGGTTTCCTTTCATTTTTGGAAACTTTCAGAACTGGGATGACTCAGAAATACAAGAATGAGCTTTTCTAGCTGTCTTTGCATGACAAGTTAAAGAGAAGTAGGGTCTGTCACAAAAACACAATCACGTATCAAGGCAGTTATGGAAGGAAATTGAAGAATCCAACTAAATATGTAAAGTTCAAAAGTTGAGCACCATGACTCTAAAGAATGAAAGATGCATTAATTAATACATATTTTGTGTATGGCCAGAAATACATGATTCTGATGTAAAAAGTCTGTGTCATGCTCATGCTTAATATGTGGTTAAGGATACTCTAACATGATCATTGTAAGTAATGCATGATGCCTCAGAGTTTAATTATAGAACAACATGTTTTATAACTAGAAGAAAGGGGAAATGCAGTTATGTATGTCTGCATGTCTATCTATTAATCTATATACCTATATCTGTCTACACACACACACACACACACACACACACACACACACACACACACACACACACACACACACACACACACACACACGAACATGCACATATACACACATATTGCAATTTAGTCTGTTAAATGTTTTTTTTTGTTTAGAGACTAAGCTGATGAGTTTTTACAAAATACACACATTTTGTCAAGTGTGGGGATTGTTTAATTGTTTAATATCAAGAGGACATGCTTCTAGTTAAGGTAAAGTTGTGTCTGTATCTGTGTGCATGTCTGTATATGTTAATAGTGAAACTTGTAAGGACTAGGTAAGGGGATAGCTTTAGTGTTGTGAATGTATTTAATGTGTGGGAAGTGTGTTGTTTACAGATGTTAGGAAAACTCTTTATAAAATAATCTGCTGGGTTAGATTTAGGGCCAGGGGCAAGGTCAGTCTTAGGGTTAGCACTTCATCCCTCTGCTCCACCTTACTTATGTTTGCTAACCCTAACCCTGCTCTGATCCCTGCCCTTAACTTTAACCCTATCCATAACTTCACACATTGCCTTATGAAAAAAAAAAAACTCTTACAACATCACTATTCACACACATTTGGTCCTGTGGTGTTTTTAGGGATTTTTTTTTCTTTATTCAGATTATTTGTTTTCTCTTTGTGATCAGTTGAATTTTGGGATTTTTCACGGTTTGAGTTTAGCCATGTTTGAGTTGATACTGTCAACTAAGCGAGTGACAACGGTTCGTCAATTTGAACATTGCTTATACACACACAAGAAAAAAAAAAAATATATGTATATATATATATATATATATATATATATATATATGTATATATATGTGTGTAAAAAATATATTTATATATATATATATATATATATATATATATATATATATATATATATATATGTACTGGAAAAAATATGTAAAAAAATATATATATATATATATATATGTATATATATACATAGATAGATAGATAGATATAGATAGATATAGCTATATCTCTCTCTCTCTCTCTCTCTCTCTATATATATATATATATATATATATATATACTGGAAAATATATGTAAAAAAAATATATATATATATATATATATATATATATATATATATATATATATATATATATATATATATACTGGAAAACATGTAATGTAGCTTTAGAAAATTATGTAAGGTGCCTTTAAGTGTATTCTGTCAACAGTTATCCAGAAAGCAAGGATTTAATTGTGAATCAAGGTTGTACATAAGGAGGCTATGTGGTTGCAGCAAACCAGAAATGTATTTGTTCACTTGAAAGATAATTTGAAAGAAGATGGTAAAAGTGTGGAATGGGAGAACCCAAGTCCAGACTAATCTCTGAAGTGTTACTTGTGGAAGTATTAGATTAATGAGCTGGAAGTTAGGACTCAAGAGACATGCCTTCATTAAAGTTGCATTTACTTAGGATTCAGGAGAGACCCAAACCATAGAGGTGGCGTGGCCTTCTATGTTTAATTATCTTGTTTGCAGTTTCAAACCTTATACTGATTGCTTTGGAGTGAATTTATTTAATTTTAACCAGTTTGCATTTTGTTTTCACTCCTTCCATTCATCCTCTGACTGGCCATGCATATGAGTTCCATAATTCCTTAGTAGTTGCAGTTCCTATGACTGTGAAATGTATCTTATCACTGACCTTTGCACTGCCTGTACTTGTTAACTTATCACATGTTCAGGTGAGTCCTTTCATGGTGGGAGCTGCCACTAAGAATTCTGGTGGCTAGGAATGGCCAAGTGCTGGATTCAGGTACAACACCTGATAACAGTAGCAGGAGCAGTATAGGGTAACACAATGATTAAGCAATGAGCTAGCAGTATTTCTCCCTTGATGTGCAGTCCCATAAGGAGGGTAATTAATGTACAGTGGTTTCTAACATCAGCATGCAGAGGTCTTATATTCCAGCAGGAGAATTATCTTTGGTCTATGCCTAGGCGAGCAGCAAATGCTTGTTACTGCTATCCACCTGTCCTGCCCTCCCCCTATAAAAAAGCAGAAGAGGCGTTTGGCAGTTTCTGTCCCATTTTTCTCCAGCCGACTCTCTGATAATCTACACCATTTCTGACATCTATACTGAAACTATTAGCTACATACATGGTGTCCCAATGTTATGAATAGTATTGCTCTGGGAAATAATAATGGTACTGGAGCATCCACTGAGAACTGTTTGCTTTGTCATTCTTTTGCTTCAGCAGAAATGTATCTAAACACACAGACTGCTATCTAGTAAAGCATCTTTATGGAAAAATGATCAGTTCACAACAGCTCTGTACATGCACACATTTCATAATCAGATATAACAAAATCGAGAGTGCAGCATACACACACGCAAATGTGAGTAGTTTTTATTCTTTTGGTTCCGCAGAAATTTGTCTAGGCACAAAAAGTGCTGTCTGGTACATATATGCATACACAAATACATACACACACACACACACACACACACACACACACACACACACACACACACACACACACACACACACACACAAACAGTGAGTTTTACTGGATGTCTGTGCATAATTTTAGTTGCATTATTGCTGTGTTTGTTCAGGGTATGTGATTTAATTTCATGTGATCCAATAAAACATGATGCGTTCATTATATTTCTAAAAGTAAATCCCAGTTAAAATCAATACCTAAGTGCTTGCTATTTGTACAGATATGGTCTCTGTATTAAACTGACAAAGATTTCTGCAGTAAGATGTATCAGTGTCCAGATAAGTTTCTTGTAAATGAGGAAACAGAAAACCATACCAAATTTTGCTTTCAGTAAGTTCAAAAATTAGTTACACATCCCGGAAATATTCTACTTGTAAATCAGTGAGTCATGTCACTAACTGTTCCTTGGAGACTCCATTAATGATTTTGTGATGTGTGGAGAGGTCCCTATCATTTTCCTAGCTCATAGCGATACTGCACTAGTTTTCTGGTTAAGGAAATATTAAGTAGGAGTACAACACATGCACCAGGGATGAAACTCTAATTGCTACAATAACCAAAATGAACATTAAATTATGGAAAAAATGCATATTAAATGTCATTCCAGTTGCAATTAAGATATCTCTGATGCTCTGTTACTAGACTGCGTGTCAGGTGTTTTATATGTCATTGATTTGTGGGTTGAGAAATTCAAATGTCTGAAAGGTCCTACTGCAGGACAGGCATAGCTGGTTTTAAGCTGTACACCTCAAGCTGTCATTCATCAGACACAGAGTCATAGAGTCTCATGACCAATCTCACCTTGCCAGTACCTTCCCTAATATCACACCTCCTTTCGCCAGGAGGACCATACCAGTCGATCCTAACTTTGTAGAGACTCATTCAGTCATCTAGTTTACGTTGATAGTAAGGTAGTGATTTATATTGCTTAATGTGCACATTATTTAAATCAATGCCATGATTAGCTTTGCTGATTACATTCTTCATGTCTGAAATCTTTGCACTGTGAATTGTAGTGGATGTGAACGTGACATGCCTGTAAAATGAAGTACTGAAGCATAATATTTATATTATGCAAGTTCAAACACAAATAATGTTCATGGCATAACGCTACCAACAATTCAGCTTTCTGTGGTACAAAAGACATCAGCATGGTAGACTTTCTATAACTGCTTCATATTCTTGATGCCGGTATGAGAATTGTTTGACAAATAATTGTAAAAAAATTAAATGAACAGAAAGGTGATATTAAGTGCTGCTGCTGTTTGCTTTTCCAGTGTCTTATTTTTTATTGGGGAGAAACAAGTAAAGGAAATGAGATGCTGGGGTGGAAGGTGACTTAATTTGCCATAGGATTGGGAAAGAACAGGAACGTCCTTCCAGATAATAAAATAACAGTATTCATTCAGAGGATGGGAATTTGGTGGGAGATCACAAGATGTAATACAGTGCAGATACAGAAAAACATTTAGAGCTAGGTGAGAACTTTGTGTATTAGCATATTCCAGTGACTTTGATAAAACACCAGGTGCTTAGAGTACAACAGGAACGAGGGCTAGACTGCTGCTGTAACATTAAGGCATCTATGTGCACGAGCTTCTCATTATTTCTCCAGGTGGCTAAATATTCTGCAGGAAATTCATGGACCACAATATAATCTGAGCTCCATTTAAGTCTGAAACACAGCATACAAAATTCAACATACTGCATAATAGGAAGTGCCATGGTGACTTCTACAGCCACATGTCAGAGTTACACAGGTAGCCACTGCTGCAAACAGTTTGAGTGTTCAGTCATGTCCATTGCTGTAGACAATACCTAAATATGTACAGATGGCCATTACTACAGATAACACCAAAATATGTGCTATAGTTAGGACTGTGTAATGAAGCTGAACCAGAAGGGATAGAAGCAGCCTTAATACTAAAAGATTCCCCAGATGTAGGAAATGTACAAGTTGCACCTTAAAGAGTTTCACTATTTAGAAAAGTTATACTCGTACAATAAAAGAAGCTGATATTATACAAAGTAGATAATTTAATAAGGCTATATCTTTATAATGATTTGAGAACATCAAGAGAAATAAAAATTGTCTTCTGAGATTCTGAGGCAAGACAGATGTGACACATGAAAGTACTGGTGAGTATACCAGTGACACGGATACCTCTAATTTTCACAATGAAGTTCATAACACATTACTGAACTTAAAACTCTTCTAGCCATGACTGAATCAAGGGGAGGGCAGGTAGCACTTAAAGAGGGTGGAGAACTATGCTATGAATTATGTTCATTACACAAGCTTAGGCAAGACTACAGAATTAGTGACCTGTGGATAATAAAGTACCCGGATGGATGGATTTAAAAGATGATTGAATGTATGGATGGGTCTTTTAGTGTATTCACTGAATCCAGAGTCTGTATTTTTGAAGGGCCATTTCTGGCCTATATGCAGTTGCCCTTGTTCTATGAACTATGAACTGCATCACATACTGTGGAATGTTACTCATTTTAGATCTCGGAAATGTACTACTCCCTGAAAGAAGGCAATATGCAATCCTGCCACATTAACATTTGCAGTCATATACTGCTTGCATTTCTTCATAGATGTATACTAGGCTAATGACCACAGGGGTCTTTGTAAGCCTATCCATGCATTCCAAATGTATCTGACAAGTTTAAGATTATTCTAAGGGGTAGATGTAGGCTATGGCACTGGTGGACCTACATTTCCAGGCTGCCTCTCTCTGTTAGAGACACATGTGCCAGAACATGAGTGAATTTCTGATTCCCCATCTGGTAGTCCAAACTATGCTTTAATTGGCTATGGGAAAACTCTGCTTTAAATGGATGGGAAGCCTGTTCCAGAGAAGGGGTAGTCTCTGAGACACAAACTTGTCTCTCCAACATGTCCTACTTATGTTGCAAACAAGGTTTAAGTCCTTAGATCAGGTATTTCTGATGCTATTCATTTTGTGGATATGCAGAAGGTCCATCAGAGTGGGATACAAGGAAGTCTTTTATGTCAGGTAGCGATCACCCCTCAACAGTCTTTAGGAGATCAAGTACAGGGATGGGGCTTTGAGGAGATTTACATAGGACATGTTTCATGAGGAACCTCTGTGGATGATCCAATTGTTGCATGTGCCTGGTCAGGTATATACCAAAAAGGGAGTTACACTCCGTTATATCCTTAGACCTAGATGCCATACCCTTGCTTATAAGTTGTGCAAAATAGAATGATTTCCTTTCTACAAAGATATGATGGTCGAAGGCCAGGTTACTGTCTACATGCATCCCCACATCTATGACCACTGAGTCTACCCTCAGTGGTGTGTTATCAATCAGGCAGGTTTCCAGGCAATGGTTGACTCCCCAAAGGATACTATTATGTATTTCTTAGCAGTGAGTTTCAGACCATGGCTCAGACACCAGTTATTTGCCTGAGTCAGCTCTTCTGAGAGGCTATTTGTACCTTGGGGGATTCTATGACTCCACCTAGTTTGTACTCATCAGCAAAAACCTGGTCAGCCAGATGATCTTTGAAATTGGCCTTGACTTCAGAGAAGTAGATGCCAAAAAGGAGCTGATCTAGTGCACAGCCCTGAGGGACTCTGCTAATGACCATCCTCTTTGTGGATGTGGACTCCCCTATCTTAACTTCTTGGGTCCTATCCAAGAGCTACCTGGCTATTCATTAAATGACAGAAGAGTTTATACCTTATCTCATGAGTTTGTCTACAGTGCCAAAATGGAGTATTGTATCAAATGCCTTGGTCAGTTCAAGGTAGGCAGTATGCACCCTTTTACCTAGGTGACCTTCTCAAAGAAGTCCGTCAGGCTGAGCAGGCATGATATGCCCTTGACAAAACTAAACTGGATCCAGTGTCTGAAGATTTTTTATGTCATTGTTAATCATTTCCATGATAATTCTTTCCATGGCTTTGCATATGACACTGACCAGGCTTATGAGTCTGTAGTTTCTGGGATACATGGCTGACCCATCCTTGTGCTGAGGGATGACCACTGCACTTCCCCATTTGTGTGGCATGAAGCCTGTCTGAAGGCTATGGTTGAGTAGTGATTTGAGTGCTCCTGCTAGGTCATAATTCATGGTAGGGCCCATTGATACACTATTTTTGACTTTGAAAAGTGCACCAAAGACCTTTTCTCTAGTGACACTTGGCAGGGTTATGTTTGATGGTATTTCCAGAGGAGTGGTTGGCGAAAGAGAGGGGTAAAATTGCATCTGAATTTATCAGCCAATAGATTAGCTATATTTTTCAGCTCAGTGTAGGTGGCTCCATTTACAATTAGTTTGGCACATTGTTGTGTACTGACTTTGAAGATGTGGACATAGTTAAATAAGCCTTATGGTGTCCTTGGCCTAGGAGGTTATTTTTACTTCAAACTTGGCTTTAGTATACTTGATTTGTCCTCTGAACTGCTTATTTAGATGGATGAGAGTTTTTTTATTCTGCTAGGCATTGCACTTCCTTATTTTTGCCATGTGTTTTTTGCTTTTATTGTATAACTTATTTGTATTGGGATTCCACCAGGCTGTTTTTTTCTTGTGTTTGTTTGTCTTTATTCCTGGTAGGGACAACTGTCTCTATGCAGCTACTGACATGATTGTACAGGGTCTGTGTGAACAATTCTGCATAGGCAGCAGTGTTCTTAGGACTGGGGAGGAGGGGGGGGGGCTTGAAATTTTGCGAGGAAGTTTGCCTTAGAATAGTTTCTAAATGTTTCAGGGTTACAAGGGATTCCAGGCTTCATTTTTATTTCAAAGGAGAGAATTTTATGGTCCAACCTCAACAGAGAGAACATTGCACTATGGGGGTGCAGGGTTCTCTCATATTAGGGAAGACCGCATCCACTATGTTTTTTCCCATAATGGGCTTAGCAACTAGCTGGTTCAGGGTGTTTTTGTTGACAAATTGCAGGAAACTCTGGGCCTGCATGTTTGGGATTGTGTATAATTCCCAGTTTACAGCTAAAGTCACCCATGAATATGGTATTGGGTTGAATTGTAAGTGACTTCAGTAAGTTTAAGTATGTGCTATGGGTTTTTCTGGTCATAAAGGGGGAATCTGTAGGTTGCAAGGATGTGGTATGGAACTTTGTCTATGGTGATTTGGACATGTAGAAGCTTAAGCACATCATCCTGTTTGACCAGCCTTGAAATATTATTCCTTTTTGTGATGTAAATCAAGACACCTCCACCCTCAGTCTCTGCCTGTGCAGTAGCTGGTGTAAATGTGTGGAAGACACTGTAGCCCTGCACTTTCAGAGTTGGTCTCTCTGGCTTTAAGCCATGTCTTGCAAGTATTAGCACTCTCTAAAGTGAGGAGAGCTTGCTGGGAGTGGAGTTTCTTGTTTAGGATCCTGGCATTAAGCAGTAACACTTTCGATTTTCTAGGGTAGGTTTTGCAATGACTAAATAGGCACAATGGAAGAGGACAATATTTTAGCCAATATTCAAAAGCCTAGAGGGGTGAGTGCAGACTGCACCTGGCAAAGAAGTATATCCTCCCATGCTGACAAATACTGTATGTACCTACCTGGAGTGACACCAAAAACTTAGCTAGTTGTTAAAGCCAATCATCTTCTGTTCATACTGGGGAATTACTCTTTGAGATGTTCACAAAGCTTAACACTTTATTGTGCTTGACGTCACTGTGTTTTACAATTATATTTTCAAGTCACATCAAGTTATACATTTTGTCTAGTCATTACTCTTTGTGTCCCACATTTTACTAAACAAAGTTTATAAGGTACAGTAGAACAATTTGCTATACCTGTATATCAGTGGCAATGTATAATACACATAGGAAGCTTATAGCTGTGAAATAGTGTAATATATTGTGCATACCAGTGACACTGTATATCTCTGAGGATCAGCAACACAGTGTGATACATAAGAGTGCAAATGAAATGATCCAACTAAGATAGATACCACTAATATCATGTGATATATGTATTTATGACAGTGAATTACCACAGTGTACCGGTAACATGGCATAACTGCGTTTGTAACAAAATGAAATATAAAAATGTACCAGAAGCACAGTTTAGCATGTGTGCTTACTAGTGACGTGAAGTACTGCAAAGTATTAATGATACTGCATGGCATAATTTGCTGCAACTGATTTCATGGCATCTCAAATTACCAGCAAACTTTAGCAGTACCAGTAATGTGGCCGTACTCTGAGTTACCAGTGACATGATGTGATACATGTTAGTTCCAAAGACATGGTGTGATTTATTTTTCAGTAGCATAGTTAATACACCAAGGTACCTATCACATGGTGTAATGCATTTATGTACTTGTGAAATGCTGTGACATGCCTGTGTACCAGTGATACAAGTAAAGTAAGAGTGACAAGGTATAAAATAATTATGGATAATATGATACGACTGTGAGCCTTTTCGTTTTATTGTACTTTGCTGGTATCATATAAAGCATGTAGTAAATAGTGGTAGAGGGAACAACTATGAAGAACAAGCCAGGATTAATGTGGGAAAATCAGATTATAAAATTATGAAGAGGAGATTATGATTAATGCAGAAGATCAAATTAGAAGACATTGTCAGTTGTTAATGCATTTCTTTCACAACTGATGCTGGTTGTTGTGCTTGTTTTCTTAATTACTGTTATAGTATTTTGCAGTATAAATCTGCTTTAGATTTTTAAGTTGGAGACTTTACCCTTTTAAGAATGGGGGATGGGGCAAGTTTATTTTTATTTATTTATTTATCTTTTTTTTTTAATAGGGTTAGTCCCACTAAATTAGTCACATCTTTTCAGGGGAGACCCGATGTGGTATTTATACCACTGGGAAAATTTGGCCATGGCATTAGGAAAATTCCCCTACTTATCACTGTTGTATGTGGGATCCATTTTGGAGGACCACTTCCTGTTTCCATTCCAGGTGCACAGGCAGCCAAGCGAAACAGGGAGGCAGATGGTGAGAGAAGGAGATGATGGAGTAGAGAAAGAAATAAAGGACCGAGCAAATATCAAGACTGGAGAATATGTGCAGGATTCTAAGTGACTGTTTCAAAGAAACCTGTTTGATGGAGATGAATGTAACACAAAAAGGCCAGCACCAGGGAATGAGGCAGAATGATACAAAAATGAAGACAAAAATGTTTATTAGAACCATCCGGTTTCAGCTTATAGCTTTCCTCAGTGGCAATACATGAAATGTGGTTGACAGACTGCATTTAAATATTAGAGCCAACAAGGCAAATAATGACATCATTTCCTGTTGGATTCAGAAAAAAGTTTTACAAATAAAATACATATTAGTGTATGTATAAAAAAATTGTATGTATAAGAATAATAACAACAAACATTGAATGTTCAAAAAAATAATATTCAAAAAAATTAATATTCAAAAAAATTGATTGAATGTATTCAAAAAAATTATTATATAAATTATGAATTGCTACCTGGACATTGAGTCAAAACTTAAGAAAAGTATTATAACTTATCATTAAGACCTGGGGAAAAAAGACCCCCCAGTTTCACTATCCATTTCTTTTCTTTGTTGTTTAGTAAGTCATGCCATCCTGTTCTAAAACCTTTATTTCCAAAAATTCTATCAATAATAGTGAAAGTAAATTTAGCTGTTGAGTGAGTAAGTGAATGTTTGTACAATGCATTGGTCATTCTACCATTCCAAATGTCCCCCAAATGTTCAGACATACAACATCTAAATTGTCTTGAGGTCTGACCAATATAAAATGCTTGGCATGTACAAGTTACTAAATAAATGACCTACTCACTTCCACAGTTGGCAAAGCACTTAATATCAAACAATTTACCTGTATTTTTGCTAGTAAAGTTCTTGGTTTTGAAGATGTATTTGCAAAATGAGCAATGTCCACATGGATAACACCCCACCAATCTATCTCCAGAAAGAGTGGTCTGACAATAAAGGCTGGATTGAGACGTGACCCTTTTGTAATAAGAAAAATGTGACCGAAGAGTTTTGCCTTTTCTATATGAAAATTTGCATCTATCCCCCAACCAGTCATCTATTCTTATATTACTTTTGAGTATATTCCAGTTTTTATTAATAATATCTGTGAATTGAGAAGTATTCCTCCCAAAAGTGGTAACTAGCCTGATATTATCCTGTTTGTCCCGAGAATCTTTTGATTTATATGATAATAAACTTTCTCTAGATTTATTAGATGCCCATATAGAGGCATTGTGGACATTATCATGCTGGTACCTTCTCTCTAGAAATCTATCAGTCAAATCTTGTTGACATGTGGTTAAATCTTGTTCAGAAGAGCAAATTCTTCTAATTCTCAGAAATTGTGATTTGGGAATATTCTTGATTGTATGTCTGGGATATAAACTGGAGGCATGTAGCAAACTATTATATTGAGAATACTTCCTATAAACTGTAGTTCTAAGTGTATGGTCGGGTTTTCGCTCCAAATGAACATCTAGAAAATCCATTTCTTGTGCATGATAGTTAACAGTGAATTCAACACCCCACTTATTACAATTAAGATACTCCACAAATTCTAAAAGATATTCTGATCCCCCTCTCCAGACCAACCAACAGTCATCCAAATAGCGCCGCCAAATATCAATCTCAGGTAAGTATAAATTGTGCATACCATCATAGATAATCTGTTCCTCTATATACCCCATAAATAAGTCCGCATAAATAGGGGCAAAAGAAGCCCCCATAGCTGTGCCCTGAATTTGCCAGTAGCATTGGTCTTGGAAATAAAAAAAATTCCTGGTGAGTATATGTTCAGTCATACAGACTAAAAGAGTGTTAAAACCAGGAGGATAAATGTTAGTTCTATTCAACCAAAATTCCAATGCCATCAATCCAGCCCAATGGGGAATGCAGGTATATAAAGACTTCACATCAAGAGTACACATAAGCCAATGAGATTCCATTTGGGATTCCGAAACTATTTGAAGAAATTCAGTTGTATCTTTGATTCTAGCCCTGATGTATACCAATAGGGGCTTTAAATACTCCGTTAGATAGGCGGACAAGGGTTCAGTAAGTGAACCTATTCCAGAGACTATAGGTCGACCTGGAGGTTCAAAAAGAGATTTGTGGATTTTAGGTAAAAGATATAAATATTGTTTACGGGGGTCACGTACTGTTAGTTGAATTCTAGTTTTGGCACTAATGATCCCCTCCTCTACTGCAGATTCCAGAAAGGCATCTATAGCTTTTTTAAAATTTGGGGTTGGGTCTACAGGCATGTGGAAATAATGCTGATTGTTCGACAACTGTCTTTTACCTTCAGCCCAGTAATAACTGGAATCCATAATGACTATAGCCCCACCCTTATCTGCTGGAAGAATAACAATATCGGTATTGGATTTAAGATCAAGGAGTGCCTGTTGTTCATCCATGCTAAGGCTCTCTCTCAAGATGTTACCTGAACCCAAAAGATGGTGCAAATCTTTAATGATGGCTTGTTGAAATACATTTACATGTTTATCCATAGGTGGATTGAAATTAGATGGTAGGAAGCGAAATTCAGTAGATCTTTGAGTGTTATCTTGTTGATCAAAAAACAATTTTAAATTGATCTTACGACAAAAAGCCAAAGTATCAGCAACAAAATCACTTTCGTCCACAAAAAATCCTGGAATATAGCCAAGTCCTTTATTTAACAAAGTTTCTTGATGAGAAGTTAGTACATAGCTAGAAATGTTATGTATATTGGAAAATCTAGGATTTATTTCACAACACTCTGAAGAAAACCCTCTAGGGTGTCTATGCCTGTGCTTACGTCCCCCCCTGTGTCTTCCAGATCTAAAGGGAATTGAGAATTTTGACCCTTTTTTAAAATGTGGGAGTCATTAGCGTGGTTAGCTTCCGTATCTGTAGCAGAGGATTCCTCACCAGATGTAGTCCCTTGTGAGGAATCGTTCTTTAATATTGACCTAGGTCTTTTTTTACGTGTAAAAGTGGGATTATTAGGAGTCCTGGTACCCCCAGCAAAACTCACACTTCTCTGTGACTCAAAGGGTTTACCCTTTTCATAATCTTGCACATCCCTATTGAATTTGTGTAATTTTTTCTCCTTAAGACCATTCTCAAAGGCCACCAATTCCCTGGATAATTTACTCAATTTATCCTTAAAGTTGGGTAAACTTTCATATTCTTTCAACTGATTACAAGTTTCCTGCACATCACAAATATTGACTTGTACCATCCTGTCATAAAATGAGGCTAATATATTCACAAATGACATGGAGGCCCTCTGCTGAGCCAATTTCCATTCCTGTAAAAGAGTCTCATCTGCTTTACTAACCAAAGGCTGATGTTTAACTCTTAAGCCTCTCAGTGTTATATTGCGATTTTGATAGGCTTGCCAAATATTGCTGCGTAAAGTTCTAATTTGTTTATCCAATTGAATAAGCAAAGAACTACAACCGCCAACTGGATCATTAGTACTATTTTCTTTGGAATCATTATCCAATCCTATTCCAAAGACTTGGATGTCATCTTTGTCTACGCACAAACCATGTAGTAATTTATTAAGATCCATGGCAATAAGTTGTAGATTGAGTGGTAGATCAAATGTGATGTGTTATATAAGTTAGTAAATATGCTATATATTGCCCAGAGAATCGATGGTCTATTGAGATATAAAATAGGGAATTATTTAATAGAAAATCAGTCACAGAGAAGTATATTGCATGCCAAGGGACCACATCACCCAAAATGATCACAGACCCAGTAAACCTCATTATACTGCTCAGAAAATGTAAGAATGTAAAAATGGAAGCATAAGGAATACACAAATAAAATGACTACAAATTACTAAACAGTCTCAAAAAATACAAATTCAAGCATCTTTGTATTACAATTGACCTGATGCAAAAGCTTAGTATAATAAGTAACACCAAACAAAAGTTGTTTGGTCTATAATAAAGGTCAATTGTAACAAATGTGAACCATGACAATAGTCCTGATTAGCAAGGACAAACAATAGCTCCAAACTGTGTATATATATATATATATATATATATATATATATATATATATGAAAATGAGATACCTCATATATTAATACAACACACAGAAAAGAACCTAATATAACATCTATAATGCTGATCAATATTTGTCTATGATTGGTAAATATAATACTCAATGCATGACCAGCTAAATCATTGGTGAAACAAGTGTGCAAAAGTTAAACTAGAAAAAGATATATACACAGATAAAGTAGAAATATATTGCAATGTTAATCTCTAAATATGAGCCAAAAGTTGGTATAAGCTGAGAGAAACATACATCTGACAATCGCCCCTATTGTTCAAAGTGCTGCTATCCCTATAATACTAGGGTAAATCACAACTTCTATGTTATATTGGGTGCACTTGAATGCGACCAAATAGTTATAAGCAAAAAGCAAGATAAACATCATAAAAATATTATTCAAAACAAGTGGTCAAACACCCAAAGTTTGAATATAAGATATACCATTGTTCCAAAAAAAGAACTAGCAACAATCTATTTGTAATAAACCACAATAGGTATAAAAGGTGGTGAAATCCCAATAACTGCTGATGATAGTTCAATGAAATAAAATGTAAATCCACTGTTCAAAAAAATGTTATCTCCTGGAAAAGCAAATGTATCCATTTCCATTCACTGTAAATATGCACCACAATCTTGAAAATGTCCCAGTACCTTCGAAAATGTAAACGATGCCAACCAAAGTACATTCAAAATGAACAAGTGCTGATAAATGACGAATATTTAAAAGTTGTCACGAATGACAAAAATCTTCGTGAAAAAAGAAAAAATGGTTATAATTTCCCAAATACTCAGCCACTAGAAACATTATTAGTAGTGAGATGAAAAGTTCCTGCACAACATTGCAACATATATTGTTTAGGTCCAAACGCAAAAATAATCCACAGTAAGGAGAGTCCAAATGTCCGCGTTACAAATAAGAAATAGTATAAATCAAAAGATTCTCGGGACAAACAGGATAATATCAGGCTAGTTACCACTTTTGGGAGGAATACTTCTCAATTCACAGATATTATTAATAAAAACTGGAATATACTCAAAAGTAATATAAGAATAGATGACTGGTTGGGGGATAGATGCAAATTTTCATATAGAAAAGGCAAAACTCTTCGGTCACATTTTTCTTATTACAAAAGGGTCACGTCTCAATCCAGCCTTTATTGTCAGACCACTCTTTCTGGAGATAGATTGGTAGGGTGTTATCCATGTGGACATTGCTCATTTTGCAAATACATCTTCAAAACCAAGAACTTTACTAGCAAAAATACAGGTAAATTGTTTGATATTAAGTGCTTTGCCAACTGTGGAAGTGAGTAGGTCATTTATTTAGTAACTTGTACATGCCAAGCATTTTATATTGGTCAGACCTCAAGACAATTTAGATGTCGTATGTCTGAACATTTGGGGGACATTTGGAATGGTAGAATGACCAATGCATTGTACAAACATTCACTTACTCACTCAACAGCTAAATTTACTTTCACTATTATTGATAGAATTTTTGGAAATAAAGATTTTAGAACAGGATGGCATGACTTACTAAACAACAAAGAAAAGAAATGGATAGTGAAACTGGGGGGTCTTTTTTCCCCAGGTCTTAATGATAAGTTATAATACTTTTCTTAAGTTTTGACTCAATGTCCAGGTAGCAATTCATAATTTATATAATATTTTTTTTGAATACATTCAATCAATTTTTTGAATATTAATCTTTTTGATTATTATTATTTTTTTGAACATTCAATTTTTATTGTTATTATTCTTATACATACAGTTTTTTTATACATACACTAATATGTATTTTATTTGTAAAACTTTTTTTCTGGATCCAACAGGAAATGATGTCATTATTTGCCTTGTTGGCTCTAATATTTAAATGCAGTCTGTCAACCACATTTCATGTATTGCCACTGAGGAAAGCTATAAGCTGAAACCGGTCTGGTTCTAATAAACATTTTTGTCTTCATTTTTGTATCATTCTGCCTCATTCCCTGGTGCTGGCCTTTTTGTGTTACATTCAAGTTACTGTGGTTCGTGCACCTGTCGTACTTGCTAGCATTTTCGTTTTGGAGTCATCTTGATGGAGATGAGTCAGCAAATGATGGATATATAATTACAACCCTCCAGTTGGGAAGGTTGAGGATGACTTACTTAAAGAAATGGTGTTGCAGAGTGAGCCAGAAAGTGAAGGAGATGTTTCTTGGGGGGACATTATAGAGAAAATACCAAAGAAGGATGCAGAGACAATTCTGAAGAATAGTGGTGAGATGGAAAAAAAACATATGCAGAGAAAGTAAAAACGTAGTAGCAGAAAGGAAAGTAGAAGAAATGAAAAAAATGGAAGTACATGGTAAGGATTCAAAGCAAAGAAGACAAAGAAATAGATATGCCACGTGGGACAATTTATTTGCTCCTATGGGTGTAAAAGCACATGAGGTAAGAGCATTGATTTTTATTAACAAACAGAAATTTTGTGACATTATATCTGAGACTGTTTTTTAATAGAAACTTTTCTTGGAGAATATGAAAAAAAGACTGTAATCCATGGACTATTTATGTGATAACAACATTTAACAGGGAAACAAAAAAGAAGATGCATGTATAATTTTGAACAAAGCTAGAAAGAAAGACTTTGAAAAGGACATTTGAAAGCTGTATGTAAAGAAGTACTGGACATTTCAAAAGTTTATAACAAAATGGGGTTATGGACTGGTTGCTGGGATTGTAATATTGTGTTAAAATAGAAAGAAAAAAATGATATATATACCAAGCATGATAAAAGTGGAGGGGAACATGGGTGTTGGAAAATACTGCAGATAACCCAAAATGTATTTTTTTTGTTTGTTTGTTTTGCTAAAGAAGGACATTGGATAAGTAACTGTGACAAAATAAAATGTTATATTTGTAGGGAAATGGCAAATGATGCAAAAAATATGAACTGAAATGTTACAAATATAACAAAAGTGTACATTTATGGGTGGATTGCAAAAATGAAAATAACAGTAATGAAAAATAGAAAGAAGAAAATGAACAAAGAGAAGACATTTTAGAAGTAGTAGAAATGGAAGAAAATTTAGATGAGAAAAAATAATAAAGAGGACACAGAAGGTTCTGAGATAAGTAATGAAGAAGTCATAAACTGGGAGGTAGTAAAAGGAAAACATTTCTATTGGTAAAAGGATAAAAGACAGAAAAAGAAAATTTAAAGGGATAAATGCAAAAGAGAAAAAGGAAATGAAATGGATGAAAAAGAACATATGTATCTTAAGACTGGGGTTTGGTATAATGGTTAAGGTGTCTGACTCACAGACACAAGGTACAGTGTTTTATTCTCACCTTTGGGAAGGAAACTGGTTAGGCTTAAAATGGTCTACTAAGAAAGCTAGCCTAGTAATTAGCTATGAACTTATGAAAGCATGAATCTAAAGAAAAGGGAAAATGAAAATTTTTGAGTACATAGGTTCATAGGTAGGTACTAGGCTATTGGCCCTGGGGTCTATATAAGCCTAGCCAAAAAATGTACCCTGACTTTCGCCACCCAAGAAAATAATTTTCCTGTGCCCCTGTCGAGCAGAGCCACAGAAGTGATCCCTGGGGTGAATTTCCCATTTCCCATCCAATCATCAAGTTTTTTCTTGAAGAGTGCTAATGAGGAGCTGTGTTTGACATAGATAGGTAGTCTGTTCCAGAGTATGGGAAGTCTCTGGGACAGGAATCTATCCCTCCAGCATGTTCTGTTTATTGTGGTGACAAGGTTTAGGTCCCTAGAGCGTGTAGCTCGGAGGGATTGGGATTTCTTTAAGTGGAGCATGTCCAACAGCTCTGGGTTTGACATAGCTTTGTATGTTAGGCAGAGATCGCCCCTGAGTAGGCGATATGCGATGGAGTAAAGCTGTAGTTTTTTGAGACGGTCTGCGTAGGGCATCTGTTTGAGGCCAGTAATCCTCTTTGTGAGGTATTTCTGTGGTCTTTCCAGTTGTTGTAGATGTCTTGTGAGGTACATACCAAAAGGGGCATTGTACTCTATAATGGGTCTAATGAGTGATGAGTAGAGGGGAACAATGACCTCTTTTTTTCTGCATGAGAATCCTTTTGTGATGAAATGAGCCACGTAGAAGGATTTCCTGACCACTGTGGCGATGTGATTATCAAAGGAGAGACTACTGTCCACCTGTGTCCCAAGGTCTCTTATCACATTTTCGGCATTAAGTAGACTACCAGCTATGTGGTAGTTCATGGGTACAGAGTTTTTACCAAAGGGGATGACAATACACATTTTGGCATTGAGCTTCAGGCCATGGCTTTGACACTAGGTATCTGTCTCAGCGAGGCCCTTTTGTAGTTTGTCCACATCGTTAGGTGTTTTGATTATGGCTCCTAGTTTGCAGTCATCTGCAAACTTTCTTAGCCAAAGACCTTCTGTGTTAGCCTGCACTTCAGAGAAGTAGATACCAAACAGGAGAGGACCCAGGACTGAACCCTGTGGTACTCCACTTGTCACTGGTCTGAAGTCGGATTTGGAATCCGCTACTTTCACAGTGTGGGTTCTGTCCATGAGCCAGTTGGCAACCCATCTTGTGACATAGGGATTTATCCCAAGTTTAGTGAGCTTATCTATAATTCCAGAGTGGAGGATGGTGTCAAAAGCCTTGGCGAGATCTAGATAAGCTGTGTGAACCATTTTACCCTCATCTATGGCTTTGGTGACTGCTTCAAAGAAGTCAATCAGGTTTAGGAGACATGATCTGCCTTTTACAAATCCAAACTGGGTAGGGTCCAGAGTTTGGAGATTACCAATGTCTTTGTTTATGAGTTCCATGATGATACGTTCCATGGCCTTGCAGACCAGGCTCGTCAGGTTAATGGGGTGGTAGTTCCCGGGGTCCATCGTGGCTCCCCCTTTGTGGAGTGGGATAACCATCGCGGTGCACCATTCAGTGGGTACAAAGCCTGAGGTGAGGCTATGATTGAACATGGTACTTAGGTAGGGTGCCAGTTCATTCTGTAGTTCGTGTAGAACGCAGCCTGGGATATTGTCAGGTCCCATGGATGCTGTGTTCTTGGCTTTGGAGTGTGTTTTTCATAGTTTCATAGTAGTGTACTAGGCTATCTGCCCTGGGGCATTTACAAGCCTAGCCAACAATGATGTGGCTTACGCCACCCCGTATTATATAGTTGCGCCTCTCTAGTAGTGACACATGTGGGACCCCATTATTTAGTAAACTATACCTCTGTCTAGTAGTGACACTGAGGTGACTCCCGGGGTAACCTTACGATCTCCCATCCATGCATCGAGATTTTTCTTGAACAGTGCCAATGAAGGGCTCTGTCTCACATGAACTGGGATTTTGTTCCAGAGTACGGGTAACCTCTGTGTTATGAATCTATCCCTCCAGCATGTTTTATTCATATTTGTGCAGAGGTCGAAATCTTTAGCTCACGTGGTTCTGGTGGATCTGGATTTTTTGAGATGGAGCATGTCCATCAGTTCTTGGTTGGACATGGCCCTATATGTTAGGCACAAATCACCTCTGAGCAGGCGGTATGCTACTGAATAGAGCTGGAGTTTCTTAAATCCAGCTGGATAAGGCACATGTTTGAGACCCATGATCCTCTTGGTGAGGTACTTCTGGGGTCTTTCCAGTTGTTGCATGTGCCGGGTGAGATACATCCCAAATGGAGCATTATATTCAATCATGGGCCTGACAAGGGAGGAATATAGAGGTACAATGACCTCCTTTGATCTGGATGAGAATCCCTTCATGATGAGATGGGCAAGGTAGAATGTCTTTCTGACCACTTTGGCAACATGGTTGTCAAAGGAGAGATCACTATCGACTTGAGTCCCCAGGTCTCTGATTACTTCTTCCATACTCAGTGGGTTATTGTCTATGTGATAATTTGTGGGTACTTTGTTTTTCCCAAAGGGGATGACTATACATTTTTGGCGTTAAGTTTGAGGCCATGATTCCGCACCAGTTGTCCGTTTCAGTGAGACCTTTCTGTAGGATGTGTGTGTCAGCAGGTGAATCAACTATGGCACCCAGTTTGCAGTCATCTGCAAACTTTGTCAGCCATAATCCTCCCATATTTGCTTTCACATCCGAGAAGTAAATGCGAATAAGAGTGGTCCCAAGACTGAGCCCTGTGGGACACCACTCGTGACTGGTTTTGAGTCTGACATGGCTCCAGCAATTTTGACCTTATGGGTTCTGTTTTTAGCCAGTTTGCTACCCATCTTGTGACATATGGATTTACATTTAGGCTGCTGAGCTTGTCTATGATGCCAGAGTGTGGTATTGTGTCAAAGGCTTTAGCCAAGTCCAAGTAGGCAGTGTGGACAGCCTTGCCCTCGCCGATGGCACTAGTGACTGTCTCAAGAAGTCAACCAGGTTTAAGAGGCAGGATCTGCCTTTTACAAAACCGAACTGGGTGGGATCAAGGGTCTGCAGATCTCCAATATCGCCATTTATGAGTTCCATGATGATTCTTTCCATAGCCTTGCAGACCAGGCTGGTCAGACTTATGGGGCGGTAGTTACCAGGGTCAGTAGAATTTCCCCTTTGTGGAGTGGGACCACTGTTGCTGTGCACCAGTGTTCAGGTACATATCCTGTAGTGAGGCTAAGATTGAATAGCGTTTTAGGTGCGGGTTTAGTTCATCTTGAAGTTCACGTAACACGCAACCGGGATACCATCGGGTCCCATAGATGCTGTGTTTTTTGCTTTGTTGAGTGCTGATTTCACCTGTATGTCTGAGATGACAGGTAGGTTACATTCAGCAGGGATGATTACTACATCTTTAGGGGTGAGGGAGGGAGAAATTTGCACTGAACCTATCTGCCAGAATATTGGCAATGTCGGTAGGGTCAGTGAATTTTTGTCGTTGTGTACCAACTCAGAGCATATCTGAGAATTTCCTCCCAAGGTTCTGACATAATTGAAGAAGGCCTTGTGATTGTCTTTGGTATCCTTGGCAATCTTTCTCTCAAAGTTGGCTTTAGATGTTTTTATAAGAGAATGTAGTTTTTTACTTGTGCTGATCAGGGAAGCCTTTCCCTTGTGGGATTTGGCTTTGTCCTGCAGTAGCTTCCTTCTTTTGTTGTACAGTTTGTTTATAGCCGGGGTCCACCAAACCTGGCGTTTTCCCTTGGTGGAGAGGGTCTTGGTTTTAGTTGGGATTGCTTGATCCATGCATTCTTGGAGATGTCTGTAGAAGGCTGTTGTGTAGGATTCAGCATTTTGGGATGTGGTTTCCATTAACCCAGTAGGCTTAAAGGATATCATTTCTGACTTAAGGAGTGTAAAGTCAGCTTTTGAAAAATTTTTCACTGTAGTCTTTTGTTCTGGGGGTGGGGGTGGGATATGTACATCCAACGTGATCAGTTTATGGTCAGATCTTACTAGTGAGGGGTTTATATCCGGTGTGGAGCATTTGGACCCCATGTTTGTGATAATCAGGTCAAGTATATTATCTCTCCTCGTAGGAGAAGTGATCAGTTGCTCCATAGCATTTGAGTTAATGAATTCCAGGAATCTTTGGGCTAGGGTGTTAGGGCTAGAATAGTGGGCCCAGTCTATGTTGGGGTAGTTGAAGTCACCCAATATGATGGTGTTTGGTGTGACATTCATATCCTCCAGTGTTTTCAGGAATGCTTGATGGGATTCCTGGGATTGGGAGGGTGTTCTATAACATGCGACCAGTTGTATGGCAGTTTTGCCTATGGTGAGTAAAACTTGTATGGTTTCTGATGCTTCATGGGTAGCCACCAATCGAGAGGTGTAGGTGTCCTTTATGAAAATGGACACTCCCCCTCCCTTTGTGGTTCGGCCTGGAACTTGAGGCCTAAAAGCATGATATGAGGTATAGCCTGGTAGCGCTGGAGTGCTCTCAGGAGCCTTGAACCAGGTTTCAGTTACTGCACAGACATCGATGTTCTCCATACTGAGAAGTGCTTCGAGTGCCTGCATCTTGAGATTTAGACTTCTGGCGTTGAGCAGCATTACCCTTAATTTTTTTCCATTTTTGTTTTATACGGAGGTTGATTTGTCTTTTGAGCATTGCCTAAAAAAGGCACTATGGGGGTGGCAAGAGCCTCGGCCAGTATCCGGAAGCCCAGTGGTGACAGGTGCAAGCCATCCCTTGTGAAGCAACGCAGCTTGTCCAGCATGTCATACCAGGCTGACAGACATTGGATCCCCCTAGAATGCCACCAGTGATTAAGCCAATTGTTAAAACTGATCATTTTGTCTTTGTACTGAGGCATCATTCTTGGTGAAGGCAGGATGCTGCTCAGGGTCAGGGTCATACCAGTCTGGGCTACATAATCGGAGAGCTCCTCAATGTCTCTTTTCATGTAGTCCAGGGAGGTACGTCTCAGGTCATTCACACCAGCATGGACAATGACTGCATCATACTTGTACTTGCTTTGGAGTGACCTGAGTGCATGTGTAATGTGGCGGATCCTAGCTCCCGATAGGCAGCTCACCGTTACCCTCTCCTTATTCAGCCTGGTAAGTGGAACGTCGGTGTGTCTGACTATAGAGTCACCTATTACTAATGTCTCTGGCATAGTGTTTTGCCTTAGGGGCTGTGATTGTGTGACACACCTGTTGTTTGAGGTATGTGTTGTAGGTGTTACGTTTTGTGGGGGTGTATTTCTGGGTGTCTGCTTTGGAGGCCTCTGTTGTTTTGGTAAGTTTTTTATAAGAGCCTCGAGTATGTCTTTGTGTTCTTATGTGTTTGGTTTGTAGTGGTGGTGGTTTTATGTGTGACCGGTTTTGCTTGGTGTGGGTACCTTCTCCTCCTGTCTGGTCTTGCCAGTCCTGAGTTGAGAGAGTTCAGCCTCCAGTCTGGCTATATAGTTGCATCTCTCACAAGTATTTGTGTTAGTAGGAAGGAGGAGAGGGTTGTCTGTGTACATGAGACAATTGTAACATTGTCTTAAGATTCCCAGGTTAACCAGCTGAACAAGAGAGGATGCTAGTGGTCTACCACCGACATACTAGAATATTATAAGGAGTGCTGTGCCTTTAAGGGAAGTGGGTATTCACAAGGGGTAGTGGATGGCTGTAGTGCTTACTTTAGTATAAGAGTGCTTACTTTATTATAAGAGTGCTTGCTAAGACTAGAAGTCCCGAAAACAAGTGCTAATATATACAGCTAAATAGACTGAGTAGAGCTTTCTAAGTGAAAAATTGAAGAGCAGACTTGGCGGAGCCAGAAATAGTTTAAACCTGTATAACCGCTGCTGCGCTATGCGCCCAACCGCGCAAACGCCCTGAGACGGATTTTTATACAGGGAACTTGAAAAGAGCTAGAAATGGTCCAAAGCAACCAATAATTTACAGCTCAAGTGCTGAGGTCACTTCCCTTCAGGGACAGATAGGCTGCTCAAGGCTCCCCACTCCCACTGGTGAGCTCAGAAACTTCCTTCTATCCAAGTAAGGCAATGGCCAACACAGGAACTACACACAGCCCAGAATACAGCAAAGCCTGTATACTGGTCCAAACTAGTCGAGCAAAGGCGCGAAAACAAGGAGTATTTTTTTGTTTTTGTTTTTCAGGAAAGCACACAGAAATGCAATTAAGCAAACAGTAAAATCGATTTACACAGGCTAGCACACTTTAGTGGGCAGCCTCAGCAGTTAAATTAACAAAAAAACAGTATTAATCGACCAGAGTCGACCAAAATGCTACTTTTAAGTGCAGATACTTCAGAAATCAGCAGATAGACACAAAAACAGTTATAGCTAGTTAAATGAAAGCCAGAGAGGACAATGCAGATAAAAAAAGCCAAAAAATATTTAAATCTGGAAAGTGGTCGCTTCTTTCAGTTCTCTGTTGCCAGGACCCCTCTGCAGGACCATGTGGAGCTCTGCTTGGGTATATAGCCAGAAGAAAATGCCCTGAGGTGGATTTTTATACAGGGAACTTGAAAAGAGCTAGAAATGGTCCAAAGCAACCAATAATTTACAGCTCAAGTGCTGAGGTCACTTCCCCCAGGGACAGATAGGCTGCTCAAGGCTCCCCACTCCCACTGGTGAGCTCAGAAACTTCCTTCTATCCAAGTAAGGCAATGGCCAACACAGGAACTACACACAGCCCAGAATACAGCAAAGCCTGTATACTGGTCCAAACTAGTCGAGCAAAGGCGAGAAAACAAGGAGTATTTTTTTTTTGTTTTTCAGGAAAGCACACAGAAATGCAATTAAGCAAACAGTAAAATCGATTTACACAGGCTAGCACACTTTAGTGGGCAGCCTCAGCAGTTAAATTAACAAAAAAACAGTATTAATCGACCAGAGTCGACCAAAATGCTACTTTTAAGTGCAGATACTTCAGAAATCAGCAGATAGACACACAAACAGTTATAGCTAGTTAAATGAAAGCCAGAGAGGACAATGCAGATAAAAAAAGCCAAAAAATACTTAAATCTGGAAAGTGGTCGCTTCTTTCAGTTCTCTGTTGCCAGGACCCCTCTGCAGGACCACGTGGAGCTCTGCTTGGGTATGTGTTTTTTACCTGTGCAGCCGTGATTATAGAAACTTTGCATTCTTCCGGTATAGAGATGGGCCCTCTAGGGAGTGAGAGGGGGGTAAAGTTAGCACTGAACCTATCTGCTAGGATGTTGGCAATATCAGTTGGTTCTGTATATTTAGTGCCATTTGTGCTGTAACTCAGAGCAGATCTGAATGTTCCCATTGAGATTCTTGACATAGCTATACAATGCTTTGTGGTTGTCTTTAGAGTCAGTGACAATTTTGTTTTCGTAACTAGCTTTGGAGGATTTTATGAGGGATCTCAGCTTCTTACTGAAGTTGACCAGGGAGTTCCTCCAGTCATGGGATTTTACTCTTTTTTTGTAACAGTTTCTTTCTTCTGTTGTAGAGTTTATTTATGGCAGAGGACCACCAGATTGGCTTTCTTTTTTTGCAGGATAACATATTGGTTCTATTAGGGATAGCATGATCCATGCACTCATGTAAGGGCTTATAAAGTGCATTTGTGCAGGATTCAGCAGTCATACCTCTATTGTCCGTCTGCATGGGTATCATGAAGTTTGCCACTTCTGTCTTAAGAAGTGTGAAGTTGGCTTTGGACAAGTTTTTTACGATGGTTTCCCTAATTGGGGGTGGGGGTGGGATGTGGATGTCTAGGCTGATTAGCTTGTGGTCGGATCTGACCAACGAGGAATTGACCTTTGGTGTGGATTCTAGAAAACGTTGAGCAAAAGAGTTGGTACATGAGTAGTTTTCCCAGTTAATGGTGGGGTAGTTGAAATTGCCCATTATTAGGGTGTTGGGTTGTACCCTAATACTTTCCAGTGTATCAAGAAATGAGGAGTGGGAATCCTGGGGCATGGTGGGGGGTCTGTAGCAAGCTATAATTTGGATTGCGGTCTTGCCCAGAGCTAGTTGCACTTGGATAATCTCGGATGCATTATGCTGTGCAACTAGCCTGGAAGTGTGGATATCCTTAATGAACATGGACATGCCTCCACCTTTAGTGCTTCGTTCTGGGTTAGGTGGCCGAAAGGTGTGGTATGAATTATAGCCTGATAACGCAGGGGTGCTCTCTGGAGCTTTGAACCAGGTCTCTGTCACTGCACAGATGTCAAGTAAATGTGAATAGTATTAAGAATATAGTAAGAAGAATAGAAATTTTGGAATGGTGTAAGACATGATGTAGAATTAATTATATTAGAAGACAAGATTTTTAACAAATGAAGAAAGATTACAAACAGAGAAACTATGGGGAGGAATCTGTAATTTGGGAATTGGGAGATGTTCAGAAATAGCCGTATTCTGTAGATGCTTACATTCACAGACTGATACTAGGCTACTGGCCCAAGGGGCCTTTCTAAGCCTAGCAAAAGTTTTCTGAAAGAATAATGATTTCCTGCATCCAAATAAGTTTTTGAAGGACAGATATTTATAAGCTACCTCTGTCCATAAGGGACATGGGTGCCAGGCCCGGTGTAAATTTCCTATTGCCCATTCACTTGTCTAGGTTTTACCTAAACTGGGAAACAGACAAACTCAACTTCACATGAATGGGAAACCTGTTTCATAGGAGGGACAGTCTCTGGGGCACATATCTGTCTCTCCAGCATGTTCTGTTTATGTGACAGACAAAATTCATATCCCTAGACCTTGAATTTTTGGTACTGTTTGATTTACAAATATTTAGGAGATTCATAAGTGTCGGGCTTGTGGCTGCCTTGTAAGCCAGTCATAGATCACCCCACAATGAACTATAGGAGACTTAGTAGAGGGAAAGGGCTTTATGGCACTCTGCATAAGGCAGGTTTGTTAGCCTTGTATTCTTTTTGTAAGGAACCTTTGAGGTCATTCTAGTTGCTGCATATTCTGCGTCAGGTACATACCAAAGGGAGCATTGTACTCTATGACTGGTCTGATAAGGGTGGAGTACAGTGGGATAATGACCTCTTTGGACCTAGATGCCATGCCCTTACCTATAATTTGCATGACATAAAAGGATTTCCTCACCACTGTGGCCAATTAGTGGTCAAAGGTAAGACTACTGTCTATGTGTATACTCAGATCCCTGACCACTGGATCAAATCTTAGAGCTGTATTAGCAACATGATAATTATTTTGGCTGGTTGATTTCTGAAAGGGTACAATTATGAATTTCTTAGCATTGAGTTTAAGGCCATAGCTTTGGCACCACCTATTAGTCAGAAATAGGCCTTCTTGAAGAAAGCTAGTGTCTGCAGGGGAGTTCATGATAAACCCCAGCTTGCAATCATCTGCAAAGTTAGTCAGCTATAAACCTTCAGCATTTACTTACATTTCAGAGAAGTACATGAAAAAAGAAATTGGCCCAATACCAAGCCCTGGGGGACTCGGCTAGTTACTGGCCTCCTGATGGAGGTGGCCTCACCTATTTTGATGTCCTGGGTCCTATCAGTGAGCCAGATGGCTATCCAGTGGGTGATAAAAGGGTTTATAATGAAATTAGTGAGCTTGTCTATAATGCCTGAGTTAGGTATTTTATCAACAGCCTTGGCCAGGTCAAGGTAAGCTGTGCGCACAGTACTACCTTCATTCAATACTTTGGTGACCCTACACCAGATTTAATAGGCATGATCTTCCTTTAACAAAGCTGAACTGTGATAGGTCCAGCATTTGCAGGTTACCTATGTCCTCATTTATCATGTCCATGATCATTCTTTCCATCACCTTACCTATGAGTTTGGTAAGACGTATGGGACTGTAGTTACCAGGATCAGTGTTTGGACCCCCTTTGTGCAAGGAATGACTGCAACCATCTTCTATTCTTTGGGCACAAAACCTGACTGAAGGGTCCAGTTGAAAAGTCATTCAAGCAGACTAGAGAGGTTATGTTTCATAAGATCCCAGGATGTTATCCAAGCCCATTTATGCAGTGTTTTTGGCCTTGGAAAGTGCATTAATGACCTGTTCTGTAGTAACGGTTAAGGGATTGTGTTATGTGACATTTCCTTTGGATTATCTGGGAGGGGACTTGGGGGAGAAATTTGAGGTGAGCCTGTCAGCCAAAAGGTTGGCAATGGCCTCCAGTTCAGTGTGGGTGATGATATTTTCAATAAGTTATTTGCATTGTTGTGCATTTCCTCCTTGGTTACAGACATAGCTGTAGAAAGCTTTGTGGTTATCTTTTGCCTGGGAAGCTCTTTTTTCTTCACATTTAGCCTTGGAAATATTAATTAACCTTCTTAGCTGCTTATTTAGATTGGTGAGGGGGCTTTTAGTGTGTATGGCTCTGTTTCTCCTATGCTTGGCCAAGATTTTTTTTTCTTTTATTGTATAACCAATTGATAGTGTGATTCTACCAGGGTGGCTTGTCTTTTGAGTTTGTGTTATTCCTTTTTTTTTTTTGCAAACAACTTTACTGAATTATCACTTGTGACATAGACAAATTTACATTCATATAAAAGTAATCACACTATAATTAACATAAACAATTTACTTCACATATATTGCTAAATATCATATAACCTAAGCAACATTACATAAATTATTCAATTCTTGCCTTTTTTTAAACAAGAAACATCTTTATTAAACCATCACTTACTACATAAGCAATCTTACATTTAGAAAAATGAAAACAAACCACACTGACACAATCCTTGTTGCAAGCATTTTACACCACAAACTACACTGACACACTCCCAGTTGCAAACATTATACATCACTTTTAATCTACCCAATCTTTTTCAGTTAAACATTACATAGCTCATTTAAGTTCTGCCACCTTTTAAACCTCATTCCTCCCCTGTAGGTATTGTTCCCTCAATTCCCATTTTTCCTATGTAGTTTGCTCCTACCCTTTTCTAAAGATCTCAGTTCTAGTTGTTATATCTCTGTCACTGTATTCACTATTTTTAGTTTGTCTTATTCATAATATGAATGGGCAATACCTACTCTATACAACTATCAATATGGCTGTGCAGAGATTTTGTAAATGGCTTAGTGTATTCTGTTGAGTTTACTGGGTTTGGGGGTGCTTGGAATTTAGCCAAGGTGTTGCTTAGTAGAGAGTGGTTAGCCTAAGAATAGTTCCTAATGGTTTTTGGTTTTGCTGGATCCTCATATTTAATTTTTATATCAAGTAATACTGCCTTATGGTCAGATCTCATGAGTGAAGATATTACATTGAGTGAGGAACCCCCCCTCCCATGCTCATGAGTACAAGGTCAAGGATGTTTGTACCCCCGGTAGGAGAATGGAACAACTGTTCCAGGATATTGGTATTAAAATTTAGGAATTACTGTATCACAAGTGGTGTAGGATTCCCAGTCTATAGAGGGGTAGTTGAGATATCCCATGAAATTTGTATTAGGTTGAATAGTAAGGAACTCTAGTACATTGAGATAGGTAGTATGGGTTTCCTGGGACATGGAGGGAGACCTATATATTGCAAGGATATGGTACAGCACTCTGTTTATGGTGAGTTGCACATGCATGAGGTTTACTGGGCTATACATTTTAACTAGTCTGGATGTGAGATTAATCTTAAAATAGACTAACACTCCTCTACCTTTAGTTCCCTCCTATGCAGTAGCTGGTACTGTCAGCAACTTTAAACCATGTATATGTGGAAATACGGTAAAGATATTAGATGTAACTTTAGAAAAAATGGGAAGATTAACCATTGTCGAATTAAAATGTAAAGAACAAGTATATAGAATTATAATATTATATACTTATACTAATTGTAAAGAAAAGGAAAACTTATTTAATCAGATTTTAGACTATGTAGTGATAAGTATGAATATCATAATAACAGGAGACTTTAATTGTGATTTAGGAGGCAAGTGTAAAAAGAAAGGAAATGATATAAGAAATATGTTAGAAGTTATACAATTTGATAAGATAAAACTTTGGGACATAAATTCATGGACTAATAAACGGAGTATGTATAGAATTGAAACAGATTATTTTATAGTATCAGAAGGTTTAGTTATAGGAGAAGGGGAGGTAGTTGAAACAGGATTTTCTGATCATCTTGGAATATGGCTACAGATAAAAGAAAACAAGGACTATGTAAAAGTGGCAAAGGAATAACAAGGATAAATGAGAAAGCATGGAATGAAGAAGAAAAGAAATTAGTAACACAGTTATGAAAGGTCATATTACTATGAGAACATTTTATAAAAATTGGTCTGAATAGCAAATGATATTTAAGGAAAAATATTAAAAAATGTTTTTCGACAGTGGCAGTATGATGTGAGAAAAATAGACAGAAAATATAAAAGAACACATAAACATAACAATGCATTGCAAGATTTCGAACATAATGAAAAAGTACTTTGACAAAAAATGAATTATATGAAAGTAATCAAGAAAAACAATAATCGTTATATAAACAAAGATATTTTTACAAGGAAAAAGAGAAACGTATCGAGTTATTTAAGCAGACTAGTAAAGAAAAATGGAAGTATAATGAAAGAAATAAAAATGCAAAAGGAGAACTAGAAAGAACTCAGAAAAAGATCATGAATAGTGAAATACAATATGTACAAAAATATTTAAAGAAAAAAGAGAGTATTGAAAAGTAAAAAGGCTAACAGAAAAAGAGAATACAGAGTTGGAAAAGGAGATTTCTTTAAATGGGCTAGATAAAGTATTAGGATATGAAAATATAGATTTGTCTGCAGGTCCAGATGGATGGGATAATGTATGGAATAAAAAAAAAAAAGAGATTTAAAAAAAAAATATTTTTAAAGATTTTGAATGAATGGTTAAATTAAGGTTTTATGTACAAAGCATTATATAGTGAAATACTTAAATTCATATGGAAGAAGGAAGAGAGAAGAGAATAAAAAAAAAAACGAGACCAATAGTATTAAATAATAATGATTATAAGATCTTTATGAAAATAATACAAAAGAAATTTGAAACTTCTTCTTCTTCTTTTGTTTTTTTCCCGGTTTGGGGTCACCACAGCAGATCACCTGTCCGCTCATGATTGGCAGTGGAGTTTTACGGTGTCGAGTTGCCAGCCCGGCACCCAACCTTCCACAGAAGATGCACACACGCACGCACTCACGCCTAGGGCCAATTTTAGAGGTGACAACATACTGGACATGTTCATCACCAACATGGGGTACCAGTGTGCCACAAGAGAAATAAACCCCTCGCTGGTAATATCAGATCATTAAGTAATCACACTGGACATCCACCCCCCCCCCACCCAGTGAATGAAACCACTGTGAAGACATTTGCAAAAGCAACCTGCACACTTCCCAAGACCAAAGTGAAACGTTCCAAAGACCTCTTGCTATAGGATAATGGTATACAATCTGCAGAATCATTTACAAGTGCATCCTATGAGCATCTACAGGGATGCATGGAATGAGACATCACAAATAAAACCAAGATGCACTCCTCCAAAAATAGGACAACAATCAGGTGGTTGTTGGCCATAAATAAGCTAGACAACAGAAGGAGGAAACAAACACATGCTAGAGCCAACTTCACTAAAGGAAATGCATCACTGATCATTATCAGGATGAAACAATGATTGCTCATAAAATAATCCAAGGACAGTTTCTAAAGACAAATAGCCAAGGAATGTAAGAATAACAACCAAAAAGCCTTTGGTAGCTATACCAGAAATGTAGTTGTCAACTTCCAAATATGTTGTCAGCTACTGAAAAAAGGAAAGAAATACACCAAACCAACTTTCATTGCCCACATCCAGGGGGACAAGTTCAGTGTAAACTCCCCCCCCCATCACCCCCAAAAGGGCCTGTGTTCATCACAGAAGGATGCAGAGCCCCAGACGTCATGGACATGCAGGTAAAGACAGCTCTCACCAAAGCTAAGAACACAGCATCAGTGTGGCTGGATGGTGTCCTAGGCTGCGTCTTACACTAGGCCCATAAGGAACTACACCCTCGCCTACAACCACTGTCCAGACACACGCGTACCGCAGGCTATGTACCCAAAGAATGGCATACACTAACAGTCATCCAGCTCCACAAAGGGGGTGCCACAACAGAACCTGGAAACCATTGCCCAATATGTCTACTCAGCCTGGCCTAGAGAGCTATTGAGAAAATTGTCATGGAACTCATAAACTGAGACATTGGAGGCCTCCAGACACTGGACTCTACACATCTTCACCTTGTTAAAGGCAGATCCTGGCTCCTAAACCTAGTTGACTTATTTCAAACAGTTACCAAGGACATAGATGGAGGTGAAAGTAGTCCACACAGCCCACCTGGACCTCACGAAGGACTTTCTACACCATTCCCCACTCTGTCATCATGGACAAGCGTACCAGCTTGAACATTAACAGCTATGTCACAGGATGGGTGGCCAAGTGGCTCACAGATCAAACACACATGTTCAGAGTTGCGGGTGCCATGTCCAACTCTAAGCCAGTCACAAATGGCATCCCACAGGTCTTGGTCCTGGGACCCCACCTGTTCAGTAGATACTGCTCAGAGGTACAGGCAAGCATAGGAGGTATATGGCTGAACAGGTTTGCAGATGAATGGTACCTCTGGTCCATAATCGACTGTACGGCTGACACAGACATCCTCCAGAAGTGTCTTACAGAGACAGATATCTGGTGTCAAAACAATGCCCTCAAGCTGAATGCCAAAGAATGCATAGTCATTCCCTTTGGGTAAAACAAAGTGCACACAAATTACCACATAGGTGGTTATCCAGTATGTACGGAGAAAGATATTATGGCCCTGGGGACACAGGTAGATAGTAAACTCCCCTATGATGATCACATGGCCAAAGTCTTTAGACATTCCTTCAATGTAGCCCACCTAATATCACCTAATGTAACCCACTTTGTATAGTCTGATGATGTCACCATCCTACAAATATACCTGTGGAAAAGATAACTCACAGTAATGTGTATAGTGCGGCGTGTAAATGTGTACTTCTGTAGTATCATAAAGTAGCTAGGTAATGGTTTGAATCCTGCACTTGACAAGTGTGTGTGTTTGTGTGTGGTCTCCTTGGGAAGGAGCAAATGTTTTGGAGAGTAGAAAAACACCTTTAAAGTGGTAAACTAATCTTTGTCAAGTCTGATGATGTCATCATCCTACAAATATCCCTGTGGAAAAAGAACGCCCAGTAATGTGTGTAGCACGTTGTGTTAATGCGTACTTCTCTAGTATCATGAAGTAGTTGGGTAGGGGTTTGAATCCTGCACATGGCAACTGTGTGTGTTTGTGTGTGGCCCCTTTGGGAAGGAGCAATCTTTTAGGAGAGTAGTAAAACACCTTAAAAGTGGTAAACTAAGCTTTGTCAAGTCTGATGATGTCACCATCCTACAAATATACCTGTGGAAAGCGAGTTCCCAGTAATGTGTATAGCACGTCATGTTAATGCGTGCTTCCCTAGTATCATAAAGTAGTTGGGTAGGGGTTTGAATCTTGCACATGACAACTGTGTTTGTGTGTGGTCTCTATGGGAAGGAGAAATCTTTTAGGAGAGTAGTAAAACACCTTAAAAGTGGTAAACTAAGCTTTGTCAAGTCTGATGATGTCACCATCCTACAAATATACCTGTGGAAAAAGAACTCCCAGTAATGTGTATAGCACGTCATGTTAATGTGTACTCCTCTAGTATCATGAAGTAGTTGGGTAGGGGTTTGAATCCTGCACATGACAACTGTGTGTGGTCTCTTTGGGAAGGAGCAATCTTTCAGGAGAGTAGTAAAACACCTTAAAAGTGGTAAACTAAGCTTTGTCAAGTCTGATGATGTCACCATCCTACAAATATACCTGTGGAAAAAGAACTCCCAGTAATGTGTATAGCACGTCGTGTTAATGTGTACTCCTCTAGTATCATGAAGTAGTTGGGTAGGGGTTTGAATCCTGCACATGACAACTGTGCGTGTGTGTGTGTTTGTGTGTGGTCTCTTTGGGAAGGAGCAATCTTTTAGGAGAGTAGTAAAACACCTTAAAAGTGGTAAACTAAGCTTTGTCAAGTCTGATGATGTCACCATCCTACAAATATACCTGTGGAAAAAAGAACTCCCAATAATGTGTATAGCGTGTCATGTTAATGCGTACCCCTCAGGTATCATGAAGTAGTTAGGTAGGGGTTTAAATCCTGCACTTGACAACTGTGTGTGTTTGTGTGTGGTCTCCTTGGGAAGGAGCAACCTTTAAGGAGAGTAGTAAAACATCTTAAAAGTGATAAACTAATCTTTGTCAAGTCTGATGATGTCACCATCCTACAAATATACCTGTGGAAAAAAGAACTCCCAGTAATGTGCAAAGCGCGTCGTGTTAATGTGTACTCCTCAGATATCATTAAGTAATTAGGTAGGGGTTTGAATCCTGCACTTAACAACTGTGTGTTTGTGTGTGGTCTTCTTGGGAAGGAGCAACCTTTTAGGAGAGTAGGAAAACACCTTAAAAGTGGTAAACAAATCTTTGTCAAGTCTGATGATGTCACCATCCTACAAATATACCTGTGGAAAAGAGAGCTCCCAGTAATGTGTATAGCACGTCGTGTTAATGCAAACTCCTCTATTATCATGAAATAGTTAGGTAGGGGTTTGAATCCTGCACTTGGTGAGTGTGTGACACTGTTGTCAATTTGTTGTGGGTTTTGCTTTTACTACTGTATGACATATCACCAGAAGTATATCCCTCACTGGTAAGATCAGACTATAAACTAATCTCACTGGATATTCACATCCTGACCCCACCCCCTGCCCAGAAAACCACAGTGAAAAACTTCTCTAAAGCAAATTTCACACTCCTCAAAACCGAGGTGGAATCCTTCAAAGACCCCGGGCCTGTGGAAAATACGGCCCAGACTGCAGAATCCTTTATAAACGCATTCTATGAACACCTTCAGGAATGCATGGATCATGCAATCCCAAATAAAACCAAGACCCAATCCTCCAAAGGCAGGCGTCCTGTCTGGTGGACCCCAGCCATAAACAAACTATACAATAGAAGGAGGAAGCTACTACATGATAGAGCAAAATCCCAAAAAGGGAAGGCAACTCTGATCAGTATTAGCAAAAAACTACGGGCACTCATAAAATCGGCTAAGGCCAGCTTCGAGAGAAAAATTGCACAGGATACTAAGGATAATCACAAGGCTTTCTTTAGTTATGTTAGAAACCTGGGTAGGAATTCCCAGATATGCTCAGAATTAGTCCAAAATGACAAAAAATACACTGAACCCACAGACATTGCTAACATCCTAGCTGACAGGTTCAGCGCAGACTCCCCCCCACCCCACCAAAAGGGCAAATATCTATCCCAGCAGAGTGCTGCCCCCCTGACATCTCAGATGCTCAGGTAAGAGCCGCCCTCTCCAAAGCAAAAACACAGCATCAATGGGACCAGACGGCGTCCCGGGCTGCATCCTATGTGAACTCCAAGAAGAGCTAAACCCAAACATAAAACTACTGTTCAGTCTCAGCCTTACTACAGGATATGTACCCAAAGAGTGGTCTACAGCAACAGTGGTCCCTCTCCACAAAGGTGGTGCCTCAACGGATCCTGGAAACTATCGCCCCATAAGCCCGACTAGCTTGGTCTGCAAAGCTATGGAAAGGATCATCATGGACCACATAAATAAAGATATTGGGGACCTACAGACACTGGATCCTACCCAGTTTGGCTTTGTTAAGGGCAGATCCTGCCTCTTAAACCTGGTCAATTTCTTTGAAACAGTTATCAAGGCCATTGACGAGGGGAAGGTGGTCCACACAGTCTACCTGGACCTCGCAAAGCCTTCGTACAATACCCCACTTGGGCATTATAGATAAGCTCACCAGCTTAAATATAAACCCCTATGTCACTAGATGGGTTGCAAACTGGCTCAAGGACAGAACCCACATGGTTAGAATTGCTGGAGCCATGTCAGACTCCAAACCAGTTACAAGTGGCATCCCACAAGGCTCAGTCCTGGGACCTCTCTTGTTCGGTATATATTTCTTGGAGGTACAGGCCAACATGGAAGGACTGTGGCTGACCAAGTTCACAGATGACTGCAAACTAGGCGCCATAATCGACTCTCCAGCCGACACAAGCATCCTACAAAAGGGCCTCATAGAAACAGACAACTGGTGCCAGAGCCATGGCCTCAAGCTAAACACCAAAAAGTGTATAGTCATCCCCTTTGGCAAAAACAAAGTGCCCACAAATTACCACATAGGTGGTAATCCATTAAGTATGGAAGAAGTAATTAGGGACCTGGGGATCCAAGTTGATAGCAATCTCTCATTTGAAAACCACATGGCCAAAGTGGTTAGAGAAACATTTTATATAGTCCACCTAATCATGAAGGGATTCACATCTAGATCAGGGGAGGTCATCGTGCCTCTTTACTCATCCCTCATCAGGCCCATAATTGAGTACAATGCCCCTTTTGGGATGTACCTTACCAGACACCTGCAGCAACTGGAAAGACCCCAAAAGTACCTCACCAAGAGGATCAAAGGGCTCAAACAGATGCCATATGCTGCCCGGTTAAAGAAACTCTAGCTCTACTCAGTGGCATACCGCCTGCTCAGAGGCAATCTGTGCCTGACGTATAAAGCCATGTCCAACCCAGAATTAATGGACATGCTGCACCTCAGAAAATCCAAATTCCATCGAGCTACGTGCTTGAGAGTCTTGAACCTCAGCACTGAAATAAATAGGACATGCTGGAGGGACAGATTCATAACCCAGAGGCTCCCTTCACTCTGGAATAAAATCCGAGTCCAGGTTAGGCAGAGTCCCTCATTGACTCTCTTCAAGAGGAATATTGATGAGTGGATGGGAGATCATAGGTTTACCCCGGGTATCACTTCTGTGTCACTGTTAGACAGAAGCACAGTATACTAACCTCGAAAAAGGGCATAACAAAATTTATTTAAAATGGGTGGCGAAAGCCAAACACACTCTGGCTAGGCTAATAAATGCCCTAGGGCAGATAGCCTAGTATGAACCTATGAACCTATAATCAGTATTCTTTGCACATGTGAGCTAGCTGTGTGGCAAATACATATATCTACATATTACCTCAATTATTGCATGTGTGGGAACCCTGCTTTCTATAAGAACACAGCTGTCATCTTTGCCAGACTGTGCTGCTGCTTCCCAGACCTTAGGTTACATCTGTATGCTTGTGACAAGGCCAGCCACTGCAGTGATCCCTGGTCTAGGTCATCCGTGTCACACACACTCATTACGGTTTCTATTGAAATATGTGAGTGAGGGTTTATGGCCAAGGTATATGTCAGACCTGTTCAAACGCAGCAAAGTCTGTCAATGATGACTATTCATTACAGGTGTACAACAACCTTTGTGGATATGCATGCAGGCCCCTTATTGCTTATATGATCCACTGAGGGATTTCAAAATACCTTTCGAAATGTGAATATCAAAGGAGAGATGACGTAACACTTGGTTGCATGTACACATCAGTACCTGTTCATCATGTTGGTGGCTACTACCTATGTGGTACTGTGGGGATAATATGTTCCATAAAGGTGGATGACTATGCTTAGTTAGGCTTATAGCTTTACAGCATGGGTTTGACAACAGGTATCTGTCTGTATGATACCCTTGTGGAGGATGTGTGTGTCATCTGGAGAATGCATTATAGGCCACAGTATGCATTACCAGACATGGACGGACATATCCCTACTGTGATTGCTTGTACCTAAGAGAGCTATATGCCAAACAGGAGTGGTCTCAGTAATGGGTGCAGGTGAATACCACTGGTTACTGGCATAGTATAGTACCTGAAGGATCCAAATGTTGCTGTGTGTCCTACATCTGTGTGTCAGTTGTCAAGACGTCATCTAACAATTGGTTATGGTCAGGCTGTTTAAGTTATGTATACTACCAGAATGCAAAACAATGACAGATAGTAACAGTATCACCCACAGCACAGTGTCAAACCATGTCATACACACATGTGTAGTCAGGTTCCAAAATGTGTGTAATACAATGCATACTGGCCACCAATAGAAACTATGGAGTGTTAACATTGTGTAATACAGGGTATGTCACCCTGCCCATGTGTCCACTATGCACGTACATGCAGACAGTGCACCTCCACCATGTTCACAAATGTACACCTGCAAATCTGTGCTAAACACATCCCACACATACTTTCCACTCTCTAACACATGCTGCCAATACTACACACATCAGCCAAGTGGCACATGGGCGGACAATACACTATTGGAACTAACCCTGGTGTAAACAATACTACATTGACAATCATAGCTTTAATGCATCATGCCTGTTCAGCTACACCTTCAAGCATATCATTACACTCTACTGCTGACAACATGCTAACATTGCTATACTGCTATAAAGTCACCCTGTCCATCAGTACCATGGTAGCCTGTTCCTACATCGATGTTACAGATGACAGGAGGTGGCACAGGTTTCATCATATGCACAGGGTGTGTTGTTGGATTGTCAGAGGCCTACAGTGAGCCATCCAATCGACATGTATGTGTGTGTGTGTGTGTGTGTGTGTGTGTGTGTGTGTGTGTGTGTGAGGGCAAGAGCACTGCTATGGGCCAATGTTGATGTAATGTGTGTGGGTATGTGTTAGCCCTAGGTATCTGGTTTATGTGTGTGTGTGTCTGCATGCACACAGTTCCACCATGTGGCTGCCATATATGGGTATTTGTGGGACAGCCACAGACTGTACCTGCCAGGCTTTACAGATCACTGTCTCTGGCCACTGACACGGTACCTGTGCCTGGCAGGGGTGCTACTGACACTATCAGGTACTAAGCCAGACTGGGTACTATCCCCAGAGGTAGATGGATGTACACTGGACCCAGGTCACTGCTGGGACTGTCCAGAGCCACGTGCACGTGGTCTTCTAGGACATTCTATGGACAACCCACCCCCAACATTGCTGGGGATGGTACTGGCACTACAGGAGCGGCTGTGACTTGATGGATGTCTGCGGCGACTGCCAGCTGCTGATGTTGCTGGCATATGTCCATGTCAAGGACTCAACCATCTCGCACTGTCCTGATACATGGACATGACATTGCGGAGGACATCTAAAGTCTCTCCCCAATGTCTATCAGTGACCTCGGTGTAATTACAGATGGCACTTGCTAGGTCACGGATACTGTCAATGACGGAGGTGTTATGTGCCCTCTGTGCCCTTAGTCCCTGTCTGATGTACCTTTCTATATGTGCCTGTGCCTCCATGACAGCTTGAAACATGCATGAAGTTGTAAGACCTGTGGCACGTCTGCCAGTGGCATGATGAGCAGCAGTGCTCCGACGAGAACCCCTGGACATCTGCCTATGTTGTACCCTTCCAGACATCTGGGTATGGCTGCTGTGTCGGGATGCATGTGCCATGGATACCACACTGTCCTGGCCAATGCCGACTGTACACTGTCCCTCAGCTAAGGGCATTGGTGATGGATGTATTGGCAGTATGACTGTGTGCATGGATGGGGTGGACACTTGTGTACTGTCAATTGGTGGCCCAACGACAGACCCTGGCAAACATGCCTGTGCCTCAACACACCTATCATCAGTATCACTATTTTGCTCAGTGACATCAGTTTCCCTGCTGCAGTGAACCAGCTTAAAGTCAGCACCTGTGAGAGGAAGACAGGAAACACACTTTATGACCTGTACATGATGTCGGCACACATGCACACATGAACACATGCACACATGCACACATGAACACATGCACACATGAACACATGCACACATGAACACGTGAACACATGCACACATGCACACATGAACGCATGCACACATGAACACATGCACACGTACACACGAACACATGCACACATGCAGACATGCACACATGCACACAAATGCACTCCTCACTAAAACAGACAGACAGACACACACACACACACACACACACACACACACACACACACACACACACACACACACACACACCACCAGCAATCCAGAACATACTCAATAGTAGGTGATGGTGGGGTACAGTATCATAAGGCAAACAGTTATATCACACGTGTCAGCATGCAGGACGTGTGTTTTCCAACAGCATGCAGTGCGGGTGTTGACAGCCCTTGCCAATAACACTATACATGTCTTTGATGCATGTGTGTTGTTGTTCAGTGATTGGCCTCACCCTGGAATGCACTGTGTACATGGACATGACATTGCTGTGCAAGTATTAAAAGCTCTGCGATGTCTTGTGCACCATCTCTCACAGGTATACATACCATGGCTGGATGAGTATCTGTGTGTCACATAGATATCCATTTCTGATTAGAGCATCTGTGTCTTTAGCAGATAATTGTGGACACAGGTTTAGCACATGCATGCTATGTATACACACAGGATGAGTGGTGCAAGTATACCTGATGGAATACCATTGCTCAACATAGCCATTGTACAGTGGTTATGGTGAGTGTAGGACATATTGTGGACATGCCAGTGCCAGACATGACATGGCATGCTACAACACAACTGCAACATTAAACATCACACAGACACTGTGTGTGTCATGTGGCCTATACACTCAAAAGCATTACAAGACATATATGTGTCACTTTGTACAAATGGTGATTGCTATGCATATTGTGTATAGGTGCCTATGTTTGCACACACACAACATTGAGGTGCATAGCAGGTAATGCTATGTGTAGTACTGTGGTCACTGTAACTGAATGGGGTGTACTGCCATGAGCCATCATCATGCAGCATCATGTGGTCACTCAAGGCTACTAATGTCTGCCAGACCAGCACATACCTTGCTGTACCCGAACTGCAGTACCATGGCTACACTCACCATTTCACAGCCAGTTGTTACATGGGTTTGTAAGGTGCACAATAGGGGGCATTGCCTACCATGAATGTGTTATGTGTTGAAGAGTGTCACACAGCCACATGTGAGGCATCTACCCCTCAGGTATATTATGTGTGCTGTGTGGATGAAGTTTGGGATACTGTAGTGTGACCTTACAGTGGGTGTCTGAATACGCCATGTGTAGCATGTTAACGTGTACTGCGTATGACAAAGTTGTGTATGTTGGGTGCATGTGCATCGACTCTGCCTATCCAATGTCCACTACAGTGTTGCCACAATTGTGTGGGATGCTCTGTGTATTGTATGTGTTTTAGGCAGCTACCCACATTACTGGGATGTGTATAGTCTCACAGCAAACATGCACAGCATGCATTATGCACAGGTGTGTTATGTGTACATGGCCTACACCTCACCTATGACATGCACATTTAATTAGCAATATTAAAGGTAGAACACACTCACCAGCATGGGTCTGCTGCCTTGCTGTCACACCAGAGGGACCTACAAGGATATGAGACACGTTGTCAGTGGCAACAACTGTGGCATTGCTACTGTGTGTTTGCAATCTTACAGTAGTACAACGGCTGACAGTCACAGGCCTACAGATTATATTCCTAATTATTAGTATTGCACAACACAAGGCACCACATTGTCTAACTACACAGTACACATCTCACATAAGCATGATCTACGAATAGAGATGACAGTGGTCTACAGCTATGCCATGTTACCTGCATGCTCCATGTCAACTTGCTGGGTGGCTCCAGCCTCCATGATGATACATGTTACTTGTTGTGGTTGTTGTTGGCCAGGAGCCACCTGGCTCAGGAGCAGCTCCTCCACTCTGGTGAGGGGGGGATGGATGGCTATCCCCCCACCTGCGGCAAGCTGTTGTCTGCGGATATCAGACGCACGCTGCCGGACATGTCTAATTAAATCACTGCAGTGATGGCGTACCTGCTCATAACTCCGGTTATGCATGCCTATGTCATTTACCCTACGGGCAAGATCTTGCCACAGTACAGTCCACTCATGCTGGTCCTGGCTGGTTCTGGAGAACATAAGGGCATACTGCTGCACCAGGCTTGCTGTTATCAGTTCCTCCTCTGTTGTGCTGTAGGTTGGCTTACGACAGTGGGCCATAACCCTGGAAGACAATGAAACAATATGTGTGAGCATGTCATGTGGCACACAACATTCTAAAGTACAGATGTCAATTAACTGCCATATATAGCAACCTATTGGCTGTCAGAGGATACACACTTTCAATACCACATATCAGTGCTCAGCCCACAACTGCCTGACAGTGCCTGGCACACTCTATATATCAAACCATGTTTTGCACAGCAACAGAGATAAACCAGTATGTAAGACTATACAACAGTACATAGCACACTGTATGCGACACAATGTACCACCTAGCCACAGGAGGTATATATCAAGCTAATGCATCAGGAAATATGTATTCCATTGCAATGATTATAAAGTCCAGTTACAGTATTACCAGTATACCACACTAGTCGTTGATGGCAAACCCCTGCCTAACCTATGTGCACATTCATTAATATAGGTGGCATACTGCTGTACTAGACTATACATATTGCTAGATACGCACTTATATCCTGTAACACACATATGACTGAGGCCATGGTACAGGTATACCCACACACACATCAGACATACATACCAGACACAAAGGTATGGCAACCCAGATGACCTTTACCTGTGTACCATACAGTACTGTGTGTCAGTAGTTACAAAGCCTTATGCCTGAGGTATGTAATCTGTGAGGACTACAGGGAACACACAAAACAGTGGTTCCAAGAAATGTGGACATACACCATACTTCGCTGTGTAGGCATACAGCTTCAGGTAGTACTACAGTTCATACATGAGTTGGATTCACCAGCAGTAACACTCAATAAGCATACATGTACTGCTTTAATCTACAGTGGGACACCCCAGTCAACACCAAGGGACTACATCAGACCATATGGCATACTGCTTTTTCTGGCTAGCGATTGCATACACATCTTTTGCTGGGATCACAGCTAGGACACATAATACAATGACTGAAACAGTTTCCCACTAAGCTATCACACATATACAGAACTCTGACACATTCACCAACACATTCACCATCACACTCAGTCAACCTCACATAGCAATTATTGCAACAAGTACATGTGGGTGTGTATCGCTTCATAGGTAGGTAATAGGCTATTGGCCCTAGGGCCTATAGAAGTCTAGCCATACGCTACCCTGGCCTTTGATACACAGGTAAGTACGTTTCACGTGGCCCTGTCAAGCAGAGCCACAGAGGTGATTCCTGGGGTGTATTTCCTATCTCCCATACATTCATCAGGATTATTTCTGACGACAGCTAACTAGGGGCTTTGTTTGCTATAGATAGACGGTTTGTTCCAGAGTATGGGATGTCTCTGAGATAGGGATCTATCCCTCCAGCATGTGCTGTCTATTGAGGTCACAAGGTTTAGGTCCCTAGAGCGTGTAGCTCGTAGGGATTGTGATCTGTCTACGTGGAGCATGTCCAACAGCTCTGGGTTTGACATAGCTTAGTATGTTAGGCAGAGGTCACCTCTGTGTAGGCGGTATGCAACACAGTCTAGCTGTGGGTTTGTGAAATGGTCTACATGGGGCATCTGTTTGAGGCCAGTATTACTCTTTGTGAGGTATGTGTGTGTCATTTCCAGTTGCTGTAGATGTCTTGGGAGGTACACACCACATGGGGCATTGTACTTGATAATGGGCTTTATGTGTGATGAGTAGAAGGGAACACTGACCTATATTTCTCTGGATGACACACCTTTTGTGATAACGTGTGCCACGTAGACAGTTGACATGACTAGTGTGGCACTGTGATTATCAAAGGGGTGACTACTGTCCACCTGTGTCCCATGGTTTCTTATCACACCTTCTGTGTTAAGTAGACTACCACCTATGTGGTAGTTCATGGGTACAGAGTCTTTGCAAGATGGTATGCCAATGCAGTGTCAACATTAAGCTTGGGTCCATGGCTTTGTCACCAGGCATCTGTTGCAGTAAATATGACCCTGTCTCTCTCTCTCTCTAAATATATATATATATATATATATATATATATATATATATATATATATATAGATATATAGGTTCATAGGTTCATAGGCAGGTACTAGGCTACAAGCCTAGCCAAAAAATGTACCCTGGCTTTCGCCACCCAAGAAAATTATTTTCCTGTGCCCCTGTCGAGCAGAGCCACAGAAGTGATCCCCAAGGTGAATTTCCCATTTCCCATCCAATCATCAAGACTTTTCTTGAAGAGTGCTAATGAGGAGCTCTGTTTGACATAGATAGGTAGTCTCTTCCAGAGTATGGGAAGACTCTGGGACAGGAATCTATCTCTCCAGCATGTTCTGTTTATTGTGATGACAAGGTTAGGTCCCTAGAGCGTGTAGCTCAGAGGGATTGGGATTTCTTTAAGTGGAGCATGTCCAACAGCTCTGGGTTTGACATAGCTTTGTATGTTAGGCAGAGATCGCCCTTGAGTAGGCGATATGCGAGATATATATATATATATATATATATATATATATATATATATATATATATATATATATATATATATATATACACACACACACACACACACACACACACACACACACATATACATGTAAACATCCATTGGTGTACATGTAGATATACATATAGGCACATATACAGTCCACCTTTCATGGTGGGGATATCAATTATGCAAAGGTTGTGAGGTATACTGTTATGTCATAATATTGCACAGTGTTGTGCAGAATGCATTGAAGGTGTTCTCAGCCCATGTAGCTTTAGCAGGCCTCACTGGCTACAACACTACAAACCTGACGAATCATACCCACAGCGTTTAACCACCACATGTCATATAACAGCACTGTATGCTGTCTTGTTTGCCACACACTACAACCTACATAGACATATGCACATAATAACCTTCAACAACATATATATGTCCACCCTTCAAAAACAGTTGCAGTATGTCCCTTGCTCTATGTACATGTACAGATGCTAATATATCTGACACAGACAGATCTCTCCTTATCTGTGTGCCATACACACACAAGGTCAACACTGTTGTAAGTTCATGTACCTCATGGCTGGCCTGTTGGGCCTTGCTGCAACATGAACAGGTGTCACATGTGAGCACACAGTAATATTACAGGGTGTATATATAGCTGCAAATGCTAGATTTACATACTAGCGTGGCACAGCTGTTGCCAATGCTAAGCTACACACTAATATGACTATCATGCATTTGTTACTCTATCACATCCATGTTTATATAACCGTATGCACTACTCTACAAACAGACATTGTACACACTACTGTACAGAACACAGATAACATGGATCAGATGTTTGACATTTAATGCTGAACTACATATGTCACAGTCATATCCCACTGCACACAACTACACACTGATGTCTACATGCCAATAGTTATGCAGGGCATCTGTGCATAGATACGTACTGCTGCCACATATGGAGGATTCAAACTATGTAGAGTACTCTTCATAAACATCTACTACATGCCAGTAAATACATAGCTGTTACATACCTTACCTTTGTATGTGTTCATATTCCTCTGTTTCGTGTGCTTTGTAATAGCTTTTATTTTTATAGCTTATGATTTACTTCAAGATATATTTTTTATTTCAATATGATTAGTCTTCTTTTCAATATATTATTACTTTTGCAATATTATTTTTTTAAATATATTTTTCTTTTCAATATATATTTTTTTGGAAACATTTTTTTTTTTAATTATTTTTTTTTTTCAATATGAGATTTTTGTTTTTGCAATATATTTTCTTTTCAATATACTTTTTTTTCAATATATTTTTTCAATATATATATTTTTTCAATATATTCTTTTAGTTTTTCTTTTTTTTGCTATATATTACTTTTTCTTTCAATATATTTGTGGTTTATCTTTTTTATTTTCTCCTGCTGCTGTTGGCTGTGTCTGTACGTACGTCTGTCTCTCTCTCTCTCGCCCTCCGTACTTGCAATGAAGTGATTGCATATGTGGACAGCAAGTACAGCCTACTTTTATGGGCATCTGCACATGTGCATGTGATGGCCTCTGCACCAATTGGTGGCCACCATTTGGCAATTGCATGCAGCCTGCTGTGTGGTACTTGCAGTACTCACTGTCATAGCAACCCAATACTACAAATTGCTAAGTCAGGTAGGCGTAGCCCTTTCAGCTTTCCAAAGTGGGGACCATGCTTGTTTGCTGTGGACACCGTTGTGTAAGTCAGAAGGTTGGTATACTTCTCATAACTGATGCTAGGGGTATAGCCAGTGATTTAAATGTTGTACTCAGACCTGAATGTTGCCACTTCCAGTACACAGTTGACAGTGCAGAAATGTACTCACCCCTACAAATGCTAACACAAGATACATGGGAGTATGTATTTTCTTTTCTACTTAAACAATTAGCCGGCATACATACGTAGTTATTGAGATGTTTTCATTTTGCACATGAACTGTTTGGGAACTGCTGTACTGTGGATTTAAATGTACCCACTTCTGCACAGTTTGTGCTTTTTCTTTTGTTGACATTATCACAGGATGCTCATGAAAACTGGACAATGCCAGTACTGAGTATGCCTACCTACATCCTTGCTGTACCTTGAACACACTGGTATTTTGTACATTTGGGTGGAGATTGTCCTGCTATGATACTGTGTAAAGTGCTGCTGTAACATTATTTACTGCTAGCATGTCTGGTTCTGTTATCACAGTCATGTAATGCAATTCCACAACAACTGCTGGTAAAGTTCCACAGAACAGGTTTTGTGTTATGGCATTCCTATCTTTCCTTTACATTCACACATTCTGATGCATGATATATATATTTCAGCTACAACCTGCTGTATATCTACTGTGGCCTAGTGGTACTTTATGCAGTCTAGTGTGTCCAAGTTCCGGGGTTCGAGACTGACAGTGGTGTTTTATTTTGCTGCTGAGCAGAACAAGGCTCCTCATATGCAGGGTGACTAAGGCACTTTTAAGCAGTTGTAAGTGGGTTTGCGTGACGCTTAGCAATACTAAGCTAAGTGCACACATGCGCACACTCACTCAAAACCACTTACTACTGCTTAAAAGTGCTTACTCCCGCTAACCCCCACGCTCATTTCTTTGAAAGAAAAGAAAATGGGGAGATAGGAAAGTGGTGAAAAAGGGGCACAAAGAGGGAAAGACAGTAGGGAAAACAGCTTGGGATGTGCAGGACAGGTGTAGGGAAGGTCCATAACTGCCCATTTCTTTAACAGCAACAGCTGTGCATATACTGGTAATTTGGAGGGAAATTTGAAACCTTCCACCCTGGAGAGAGTGGTGAGGACAACGAAATATGTTGTACTGCCAAATGAATTTCAGTTTCTGTGTCCAGCGGACATTTGTACAAAATGGGCAGCTATGTATGGGGCGTAATTTTTTTGTGGGTGCAGATTGCCCATTTTTTCTTTTTTTTTCAGGTGAGAGTGGAATGTGGGGTAGGGGAAGTAGGTATATTTTGGGAGGTAGGTTGGGGAAGTAAACAGACAAGACAAACAAGATGCATTCACGGGCGGAATATGACACAGGGGGTGGGTGAACACTATTGACGGGAAAGGATGTTTGGAAATCGCAAGCCCATGAGCCCACAGATGGCAACAGTGGAACTGAGATCCCCACCCATGGGCAGTCACCACTGCACCTTCACAGCCCGGAGGGTGGCTGTGCTGGGGGCTGCGTAGGAGGGGTAGGCTCACCTGTGAGTTGTGCCACTCTTGCCTTGAGCTGGCATAGAGGATCAGTGACTGAATGCTCGATCTCCCTATGCACCACAGCTCGGACCGTTCGGAGGGTGATAGGTGGCCCTCCTCTGGCCACGCTTGCAGGGGGGATGAGCCCCATCGCCTGCAGTGCTTCCACCCGAAGGTGGCACAGGGCCAATGGAGGAGGAGGTCCTGGGCTGGGCACCGGACCTGCTGGTGCCAGGTGCCATCGCCAGCTGAGGTGGGACAGGTGGGTCCGCTGGGACCGGCCTTTCCATACGTTTTGTGTTTAGGAGAATTTAATGACAATATGGGTTGGTAACAGTCAACAGCATTCCAAATTAGTTGTAACAGCATGCAGTAATATTTCCATTAACGCAACACACCAGAGTTCAAACAGTTGAACAGCAAGCATAACACATGCATATATAGAGCAACAGTGGACATTCCAACAGCATGCAGGGTTGATTGGTGGCAACAGGCCACCAAGATTGTGGTGTTTGAACAGGGCACATGCATAAAAGTAAATGCAGATGTTTATAAACCAATAGGACATATGTCCCAACAAATGTTTTGAGATTACACATACCCATTGAGGTGTGGAATTGCATTGTTTGTGTACATACAGTAGGGTGTAAAAAGATGCCTCCATTAACAACTTATATGTACTTATAGTTTACACTACATTCCTATTGACTGCAGGTATATATCCCCTACATGTATTATTACACCAGGCAATGTCCATTACGTTGTGAAATGTGTTTTGCTAGTTCCTTATATACCTGACCTGTATCTGACATACAAACTGTCCAGGATGCAGATGTTACTGCTACGTATTTATATATTTTATTTATATGTCTACATATCTGGATGTGTTCATGTGACATTATCAGTTATATTTTAACAGCCCCCTACATTTCTAGCAGCACACCGACATTTCTGGTGAACACAATAACAAGCTACTCATGTGCCAGATTTACCTGTACATGCCAGCCTTGAAACAACAGTTGAGGACTTTATATATGCTTAAGAGATACTGGCACTCCCTTCATCCACTTTCTATGGGCCTACCCAAGTGTGGGTTGACAGCGCTTAATACAACACTACTATTTCTATACTGCAAGAGTGCATCAACATTTCGAAGAAAGTGACACGGACACACTACAGGAGTTATACCTTTATTAATTACATTACACACTTTTCTAGTGGCTCTCACATTTATTTGATATTACAGTGCATGCAGACATCTTATTCAAGATGTATTATACCTTCATTTATGGTTTATTACACTCTTTTTCAGGCTCTCTCACTTATTTTATATAACAATACATGCAGAGAAATAATTCTGGAATTATTATACCTTTATTAATGGGTTACAACACTCATTTTTAGGCTCTCTCACTTATTTTACATAACAGTACATGCAGAGAGGTTATTCAAGCCTTATTATACCTTTATTATTGGGCTACGACACTTTTTGTCACGCTCTCTCACTTATTTTATATAACAGTACATGCAGAAAAATTACTAACCTGCCTGGTGGCGCAGCCTAAGCAGCCTATCTGCATAGGCTTGCTGATTCGCAGCACAGACACCTGCAGCTGTGAAGTAAATGAAGTGATATTGAGACATATACCTATCCATACTATCGACTACTCTAGCAATTTTTACATACTTCATTCCATGGCTACCTACACAGTAGTGGGGCATTTTGCATCCCACTGGCCTCCTGTATCCATTGGTTCAGTTGGTCCTGCTTGCGTCTCTTCAGGTCTGCATGGTGGTGTCTGACTTGCTCACCAGTCTGAGGGACGCCTGTGGCACTGGTGAGTTCATGTGCGAGACGGTTCCAGGCTTCCACTTTGTATTCTGTGCCCTGGAACTGGCCCTGCAGGAGTCTAGCATCATGATGATGGACGAGGAGCCAAACCATCACTTCTGACTCCTCAATGCCCCACCGTTGCGCTCGGAAGTGAGAGCCCTCTCCGACACCAGCCATTGCTGCCTGCAAATGGGAGTTACAACCAGTTACGGCAAGTATTCCCACCTATGGAGCTTAAATATGCCTCATTTCCCACACTTATTTGTGACTGGCTGGATTTGAAAATTCTCAGCTGAGTGCACACCTACTTAGCACTGGGTAAACTTTGATTAATATGTATATGTGTGTTGATAGTCCATGAACATCAAATGCTGTCATGGCTTAGTGGATCAGTACTGTGATTATGGTGCACACTATCCCGGGTTCGAGGCCTGTCATTGCTTTTTTATTTTATTACTGGCCTGACAGGTAGGGGGTGTGGCTCTGTTTAGCTGACTTTGCTCTACTTTGCCCAACGTTGCTCTACATTTACTGACATTGCACTAGTTAGTGCGGTGCGCAGCTTCGTGCAAACATGTTTGGTTTGCGCTAGTTGGCGCGATGCACAGCTCCGCGAAAAGCTATTGCGCTAGTTAAACCAGTGCTTAGCTATGAGCAATTATTCTTAAATGTGCTTAATACTGGTAAATGTTGCTTAGCAGTGCTTCACATTGCTTAAGATAGGTTACTTATGCATTCATTAGTATGCATGACCGTTTCAACTTCTTATATATATTTAAAATATCGTTCACTACTACATAGGCCATTTCAATGCATTTTAATAAAATTTAAAAGGTAAATGTCAGGAATTATTTTTATGCACATATTTCCTACAGAAAATGGAAAGGGGAGTGGTGGGACTCAACCCGGGAATGCCTCCTCTTCGTGCAAAGGCTCTACCACTACACTATTGCTATTTGGCTTAATTTGTATATAAGTGGTTTATTATCCTCTTCGATGTCTAAACTGCTAACTGTAGCTAAGCAATGGGCACACCCATACACACACGCGCAAATATGGGCAGCTATATCAGGAATAATAAAAAAAAAAATGTTTACATTTTATTTCATTTGTACAGGGGTTTTGAATGTGGGGGAATGTAGTGTTGGGGATATACACATTTGAGCAGACTCGCTCATATCTGCTGACATTTGCAGATTTAGGCACTTACAGAGGTATGGATATTTGGACTGCTCAGCAGTCTGACATGCCCCCTGCATTCCTACATGCTCCGTGTTAGCCTTGGAGTTGAATCAGCATGCCCTCATGAATATTCATGGTGCGCTGATGTCATACTCTTAGGCTGCTGTTTTCGAGTAAGACTTAGTTAGTCTTACATGGAGGATTACTGAATCCCCCCTAAGTAAACCATGGAAAAATCTGACACATGAAAAAAATTAAAGCTATAAAAATAAGAAGTAAATGGTGTAATTAGAAAGTAGAATGCCCATATTTGTAGTGGATATAAATTGCCAGTAAAAGGAAATATGCCATATAAAAAGAAAAGTGATAGAAAATGTTTACTTTATCAAGAAGAAGAAACTGTGGAACATGTGTTTTTGAAATGTAAAAGAGTAAAAATTTTATGAGAAAAACTATGGAAATAAGATTTTTTGAAGATATAAAAGAAATGGGTAAAATAAACATGGATACAATTAAATATGGATATTATAAGAATAGAAGAAAAGAATATGTTAAAAGAATAGAAGTTTTTTTTAGTTAATGGGAACAAACTTTTTTAAGTATTGGGGCAGCTTAAAACATATTTCCATGTGGGTCCAATGAGCATTTGATTAGTTTATTTCCAAACAAGAAATATATGAATTGAAGAGAAATTGGTCATGGAAGGTTTATGTATAAAATGGAATGTAGGATTTGTGGAGGAAAAGATAATTTTGGTTTGAATGTCAAAGTAAGATATGAGAAATGAAGAAAAGGGTGAAGATGTTGATAATGAATTTAATGAAGGTGAGATAATGGACGCATAAGATGAAAGTAATGAACAGTTAGATATTAATGAAAAAGATGAGAATGTTGCTTCAAATGTTGTGGTACAAAATTTGATGATCACAAGATGAAGAAGTGGATGCAAGTGAATACAATGAATTAAATTATATTGGAAACGGAGTAAGAAGCAATAAAATAAATATGAAAAAGAAAATTATTAAGAAAGGAAAGGGTAAACAAAGATTGTTCCAATATATTTAAATAGAAATGTGAAAAGAAGTTTGGGTGCATTAACTTGGTATAAAATGCAGAAAGAGGTTGTTATTTGTAAGTTAAACTGTGAACAAATACAATAAACTGAGGTTTTCTGGGGGAAAGAAATTAATTGGAGTTTTGGAGAAGATTTATGTTCAGAAGTGGCAGTATTAGTTAATAATAGCAGTATCAGAGTTATTTTTTTTAAACACCTCTATTGAATTATCACTTGTGACATAGGCACATTTACATTTATATAAAAGTAACCCAACTGTATTAACAAGTCCATGTTTACAAACATTATATTTCAAATATCATATATCATATAACCTAAGCAACAGTATATAAACTATTCAAATCCTGCCCCATTTTTTAAACAAAAAACATATTTATTAAATCATCAATTACAACACAAGCAATCATGCATTTATATAAATGAAAACAATCCTATTTGCAAGCATTTTACATCACAAACCATATTGACAGACTCCTAGTTGCAAACATTATACATCAGTTATAATATACCCAATCAATTTCAGTTAAACATTATATAGCTCATTTAAGTCCTACCTTCTTTTAAATCTTATTCATCCCCTGTATGTATTGTGCCCACAATTCCCATTTTTTCCTACATAGTTTGCCCCTACCCTTTTCTAAAGATCTCAATTCCAGTTGTTTTATCTCCGTTACTGTATTCACTACTTCTACCATAGTTGATTTAGATTTTGATTTCAATTTTCTAGTAATTGCTTTTTTTGGCAGCCACCATAATTAAGCACAGCAAGACCTTACTATGTCTAGGCAATTCCATTTCTGTATCATGGCTCAGAAAAATCATCTCCCTCATCACACCAATCTGCCCTCCCAGCATCTTTAACAGTGAATCCCACAGGGAATCCTTAAAATCCACCAACTCACCGCACTCCCAAAAAATATGTTCCCAATTACCGCTTTCTTCCCCATCACACCTCCAACATTTTCTGTCTACCTGATGAAAAATTCTCTGGAGTCTACTTGGGATATAAAAATATCTATGTAAACATTTCCAAGCAAAAATCCTAAATGTTCTAGATTTTGTTGCATATTTGCGAGACATACATATATCCTCCCATTGTTTCTTTGTGAATTGCTTATGCAGTCTCTCTTTCCAATCCTTTCTAACTTCCTATGACTTGATCATATAGTTGTATGTCCACGGAGAGGGATTGTTTGTGATTTACATTTTCAAAACTAAGTTCGGAATGTGACTGGTATTTATACTTATATGCAAGACAAAAGGAGATAAATGTTTGAAGAGATAAATATTTTTGTTATGTCAAGTATAAACATTATTACTGTAGGTGATGTTAATTGCAAATTAAGAAAGGTTTTGGGGAAAATAAGTAAAGATATTAAGGCATATAAGCAAAGGATTAAAGTTGGGGCCATTACAGTTAGATGAGAAGAAGAAATTTATGAAAAATAGTCCAACTTTTTGGACAGAGATAGATTATTTTATTTTTTCAGCAGGACTGATAAAGTGTGCTGCAAAAACAGAAGAGGTTTGGGTTTCAGATGAGGTTTAACAAATGTAATAGGATATATTAAGGAAGATAACTGTATTAAAACATTAAATGTGGAGTATATTAGAGAGATGTATTGATAAACCATGGAAGGATTATATATTATATAACTATGATAATATTTTATGAAAATGTTAAACATTGTTTGATAAGTTTAAAAGAAAAATATAAAATGTAGCATCTAAAAATAGAAAAAGTTTTGAAAGTGTAAAAAATATAATGAGGTTTTATGACAATATGAAAAGAGCCTACATTTAACTGAAAAGGATATTAGAGAAAATGAAAATATAATTAAAAAGGGAATTTTGATAAGTTTTCTGCTATATAAACAAAAGTATGCAATACAGGGCAGAAGTGATGAAGTGTGTCCTTTTTTAGGAAAAAGACTAAAATGGATGAAGGAAGATTCAGTTGTATTTTACTGGAATATGAGTATGAAGTATGTATAGGATATTGAGTTATACAGAAGAATTTATGTTGAAGTTATCAGCTTCAGAGTAGAAAAAAATGGACTGTTAAGAAACCTGAGGGAGAGAGAGAGACTGCTGAGGAGCTTGTTAGAAAATGAGATTCACGACTAAAAAAGCTGTTATAAGGCATAAAAACAACAAAAATGCCAGGACCAAATGGTTCGGGATATGGGATTTATAAGGCATTGGATGGAGAAAAGATGAAATGATAGTAAAGGTTATGAATTTTTGGTTGGAGCAATAAATAAGTAATAAAAAGGTGTGTGAATGCATTATTAAGTTTGTATTTAAGAAAGGGGATAAAATGGACACAAGAAATTGGAGATCTTTAACATTAAATAATATTGATTACAGATTATGAAGATTTTGCAAAAATGAATGGATAAGATATTAAAAGATGTTATATATGAATGGATTTTTAGCTTAGAACAGAAAGATTCAAGGATATGTTAATAATTGTTAAGGCCATAGTTAAGTGTCTTATAAATGAGGAAAAGGAATGGTGAATTGTGGCATGTGATACAGAAAAAATGCTTTTGATAATATTAGTCATGAAAAAACTGGTACAGATTTTAGCACAATATGGATTAAATGAAAATGTATTAATGTAGTTAGGTCTAATTATAATAATAACAGTGTTGGTTTTAGCGGTTGGTTCAATAAAGAGATTAAAGTAAGCAAGGGATTAAGCAGGGTTATCTACTGAGTGGGATGATATTTGCTTTACTGATGAATGCTATATCAAGAATGAGAGAATATAGTGGGGTATTTTAACTGCTTTTCAGACTAATGTTAGAATTCCTTTATTTTTGATATCTGCATATGATTTGGTTCTAACTACAAGGAACAGAGAATGGTTTAGAAATGTTTCCATTGTTGAGGGAAATTTGTATAAAGTACATCTGAGAATAAACAAGAATAACTGTAAGAGTTTTGGTGATGTAATTAATATAGCATGGGTTTATTTTCTAAATCCAAATTCAATGTTTTAGGTATGAGGTTTACTAAAACAGATTTTGTATTTAAAAAGGAAAGAAATATTGGATGAATTTAGAAACATTATTAATATGTGGACAATAAGTGAATTGTCTTTTAGGAAAAAGGGTATGTTTGATTAATTTCTTATAGTAGAAAAGTTAGATTATTTAGATGAGGTATATTATTTTCTTGTTTCGTTGGAGAAAGAATTGTTATGAATTATTTTTCCTTTATCTAGTGTTCAAGGTATAATCTAATAAAGAGAGACCAATTGTATTGTAAAGAAAATGATGTAGGATTTGATCTGATAAATTAGTTTTTTTAGCATGTTTTCATTTGTTTTGGATTTTTTAAATAAATGTGTTAAGGGGGTTGTTTTGTGCATTAATGTTGTTAAAATATAAAAGCTGTACATGTAATGGATCATAAAAAGAAAAAATATATGAAAAAGAAAATGAATATTCTGAAGTAAAGAAAAGATGGAAAAATTATCTTGAACATGAAGGGAGTAGAAAAAAATGGTATGAAGATATAATGAATAAATTGGATTATATTAAGGGAGGGGAAATAAAGAGGAAGTAATTAAAACTTTAATTAACAGAACAAAAGAAAGTTTTAACAACTAGCTGAAATGCAGAATTTCTTATGATGTCTACTCCAGCAAAATCTGCCAGGAAAAGGAAAGATGACATATAAACACATTTGACAGATTATGTAGTGTCTGTTGTATAGAATAATTAGTGGAACATTTTATTTTAAAAATGTAACAGAACAAAAGAAATAAAGTTATTATGTAAAAGGGAATTCAAAAATGATGTTTTCATTAATTTAGATATGAATATGTTGATATGGGGATAGAGAAGAAAACAATAGTGAACATATAGATAAATGATCCACAAGAGAAGTACAGGAGCAAACCAAGGCTGACAACAAAAATCATGCATGCTCACATGGCTTTGGGTTAGGCAGTATTATTATACCATGCATCAACATAGCACTTATGACAATTAGGAAGTCAGGATAAATAGACAGGACTGGAACCATTCAGTGATAAAGTCACCAACATCCTGCACCCTACAGTGTGTGCAGACATGTATGCATATCAATGTGTCTTTTCACTGTTCACTGTGAATTAATATCAGAATGGGCATTCACTGTCTCCTGTATAAAACAATTGAAGACTATGCTGGCAAATCTAAGATATGTCCAGGTAGCTGACCTGATACTGAGACCATGCTAACAGACCATCATTGGCATGCAATAGCAACTCATGCCTGGCCAGATGCAGAGTGGAAACAGTACTCAACATTAGTCAGCATGGCTAAAATGCACAATTGCAGAAGGTATGCTTGGGTGAGCTATCACAAAAGTCCTAGGCACAAGCTTCAATCTAAAGGTCCCCAAACATGCATCAGTGTGAATGTTATGTAATTTGGACTTGCAGAGCATGTAATGTGTGTATATGTACTGCAAGAATAAACAACACTGTTTAATGATATTATAGAATACATATATATATATATATATATATATATATATATATATATATGTGTGTGTGTGTGTGTGTGTGTGTGTGTGTGTGTATATATATATATATATATATATATATATATATATATATATATACACATATATATATATAAATAGATAGTAGATGATGATGAAATTTTAAGCATGCATGGGTATACGTATCTGTCAGGACAAGTTGTTTTACAAATATAACCTGAAAGACACAGGAACACATATATCACAAGTCCTATAATACAGGCAGTTATGTCTCCACAAAACAACACCCTCACATTTGCCAGAACAATGCACAAAACAAGCTATTTATTCATCAAATGCTTGTAACACAGTGATGTCTGCAGAACACTGTCAGTGATGAAAGAATGCAGCAATCATTTTGCTGTGATACACAGTGTTCACTTTAAACATACATGTCACCAGAGAACTGTAATAGTAGTATCAAAATGTAACAACCATTGCACTATGGATACAAATGACACACTTTATGCAATTGTGTCCTCAGAACTCTGTGGCAGTTAAAATTGGACAATCAATTAATTGATCTTAAAAAGTTTCCACTGATAGTTAATTTAACTTTGATTGATATATACAAATATCTGGACCTTTCGGCCAATCAAATAAGACAAGAATTTAGCTTACCCAAAAATTATCTTGTTATTTTGAGACAAATTAGAGAACTTGCTATGAGCTACTTTATAAATTTTAAACCTGAAGATGAAAATGTTAATAAATGCTTTGAGTTGTGGCAAGCCCTCCAACAGGATATTAAATATATAACAACAACAAATAAATTAATTAAAGACTTTAAATTTCATGATAAAATTCTGTTATCCAACTATTGGGAAGAGAAAATTTTAGTGACAGATAAAAGTAAGATGTTAAAAGCAATTGACCTGACTATCAAATCTACTTCTCTTCAAAAATTGATGTATACCCAGTTGATCATATGGAATAATGCATATTATACACTCCTTACCCTGCATAAATTTAATTCTAAAAACTCTCCAACTTGTCCATACTGTAAAAATCAACCGGCTGATCTTCATATGTTCTGGAGCTGTAAATGCATATATAAGCTTTGGAATTCCCTTAAGATTCAACTTCAGAAGATGGGTTACCAAAGTACAATGTTGTCATGGGAATTTACGATTTTACATATTCCTCCGAAAGAACTCCCTAGATCACAAAGTACTATATATATTAATATTTTTCTGTTAATGAAGCTTTACATAGCCACTAATTGGTTAGACCCATCTAAAACATCTTGGGAAAGTTTTAGAGTTTTGGCAACAAGGCATATATTAGCTCATAAACTACTCTTAAGTCTGAATAATAAACACATTAATAACCCAAAAATTTGGGAACAGATATTTAATATTATATTAGCATAACACTTTTAACTTGAAGGTATTCACATTTATATACTTGCTCGGAGAGAATTTGGTATTTAAACTGTATATTACTGGAAATGTTATTAACTACTTTTTGTTTTTTCTCTATTCTTAATGTTTACATGGAAGCATTCTTGTAAATATTGTATATTTGTTTGATGTGATAGTTAGTGATATTAGTTAGTAGTCTTTTGTTTTGTATTTTTTCTTTTAAAATTTTGTGTTTGTTTTTACTTGTGTATGAAAATAATATAACAATAAAGATTTATTATGGAAAAAAAAGAACACTGTGGCAGTGGGTAAAAATGTAGCAAATAGTGTACTGTGGATATGCATGGTACACAAATTTAAGGGAACAAGATTTTGGTAGGTCATGTCACACACTATTATGATTTCACTAGATACAAACAAATTATGTACTTACTATGCAATGTTTTCAAGCTGTAGCTGCCTCTCTCTAGAAGGCCGCTGGTCTTCAGCAATACTCTGAGGCTCTGAAAAGAGATAAATATTTAAATGTTCATTATATGTAGTATAGTTTATATACATGAGCAGTCTATAGCCATTTACTCACTAAGAAAAGGTAAACTCATACTGAAGCCCTCAGACATTCGAAGCACTTAGATTGGCACCGGGACAGATAATATCATTTATGCTGACGCTGATCCTGAGCATCCCATTGTCAACTGTCAGGTATCAAACTATATTGGTCCATATTTCTGGCCTCCTCTATCCTTCAAGCACAGAAAAATGCCTAAACAATGAAGTGTGAGGCACCACTAATGGAGTCTCACTGCAATGAAAAATAATATGTGAATGCAAAGTAATGCAGTGAATCCCAAAACACACTGTAGTGCCATTGCAATATTTTGCATGGGGTTTACCTCCCCTGTACTATACATAATTGAGGCTACACCACTAACTTCTACTAATTATATATACTCACTTCAAGTTCACTTTACCTTGGAGTCTTAAGAATGACATAATTGCTGACTTAGTATGTATATTCTACATAACTGTAATTTTATCCTTCCTATTCAGAGGATATTTAATATCCTGAATTTCTGCAGGAAAACCTAAATAAGATCTCACATTTTCTTTGTTCATGGCACACATATAGTCCGGTTTCCCCTGCATTGGTGTGCAAGACCATCTGAATGCTTTTTTAAGCTTGTCTCTTCATCATTTTTCAAAACAAAAATCTCTTCTTCATAATTCAGTGAGAATTCCAATATACTGCAAGTTGGATAGGGATGTGAGAATTTTGTGTGTGTGTGTGTGTGTGTGTGTGTGTGTGTGTGTGTGTGTGTGTGTGTGTGTGCGCATGCATGTGTGATTGTGGCCCCATTCTGCTGCTTTTGTTGTAATCATTTTGTTGTGTGTCACATGCATGATTAGATGTATGCTTATATGAAGGAACTTCTAGTGCTACGATGTGTTGTGGGCTGTATATGTTGACATTGGAGACATGCACAATCTGCTATCTATACATGTGATGAATGCAATCCACAGTACACTTCCAATGGAACTGTCCAAATAATATAATTTGGATATGCAAATATAGAAGCACTACATGCTTAGAAAGTGTGTGATTAGGTGATTAGAAGAACTGTAAGTGGTGTCAGCATCATATGTACTGGCACATATTTACATGTCATAAGAATCTGAGGATGTCACAGCAGTACCACAGTATGCCTTTTATTATACATATGGTTTATTTAAGGAAACACTCATTTGGTATTTGCCTAAACTATTGGCATGTGTGGCATAGTTTAGTGTATTCATATTGCAGTGTGTCAAGGTAGGTTGTTTTACTGATGGTTCACATGCTATTTATAAATAATGCAATGTAAAAAAAGGGCAAGTTCAGCCTCACTGAGTAGTGGGCTGTGCTTCTAAAGAGTACACAATAATAACTTGTGGATGTCTGTGGAGGCTGTAATGTCCCTCCTCTGGGCCAGTAATCAAGGAGCCTCAATCCTCACCACCGACACCGGTGTGAGATAGTCACTTGGAACACAAATAGATACACACAGTATTTGTAGATGCAGCTCTTTGCACCAAGCACAATTTCTGTTAAGAGCACAAAGGGAACACACTCCCATCTTGGGGCTGGGTTTTCCTCTCTCTCACTAGGCCACAAAAAGAATCCTCACTGACCACAGCTGTAGAGTTGAGTACCCAGCCAAGTGTTCCAAGCCAAGTGTTCCACCATCCTCTCTGCTGTGAAACCAGTGCTTTGTGTCCCTGCTCCAAATAGCTGACACACACACTCTTTGAGATTTGATTTTCACACACACACACACACACACACACACACACACACACACACACACACACACACACACACACACACACACACATTTGGGAAAGGCTGACACAGATTTACCAGCTATGCCTCCTCTGCCTAAAGCTCTAAAGTGCTTACTTATTGGAGAATAAGGAAAAGTACAGATTTTAAGACTGCAAGCAGATGTACAACCAGGGTTGAATAACATGGTAAACATTAAGCCAGTTCTAGCAACCAAGCAAATGCAATTGCAATAGGTTTTTAAATGTATATGCATGTGTATGTTTTTATTTTTATACATATAAGCATTCTGAAGATGTAGGATATATAAGTGCAATATAATGCTTTGTAATAAATATTGTATTAGTTTGATTGATTTACTAAGTATATGTTCTTAGCATGCATTTATAAATTAAGTTGAGAGTAATTTAAGCATTTTTAGGGAAGATTTTTAAGGAATTGTTATGCCTTTAAGTTAAAATGGTTAATTGAATTATTGCAGAGATGATGTGAGTAGTTGGCCGTGCTCACATACTCAATCTTGTTTTATAAAAACTGAAAAAAAAGTTATAGATTCTATTATGCACTAAAGAAGGATTTGTATCTGAAAGCGTTGCTGTAATAAAGTATTGGCATTCTTGGAGTTGGAATTTTTCCCAGTTAGACATCCCTTGCAATACCAGGCCAAAAAAAGTTCTGCGTAATACATCTGTTAGTATGCTTTATACCCATATGAACTGCAAAAGGAATATCTTGGGTATAGCTAGAAGTGCCAGACTGCAGCCTTTGAGTACTACCAACTGCTGTATTACCTCACCCTCTAGCCTCTGTCAGAGGTCCACTCTCTATACGCTAAACATTTGTTCCAGTGTACAGACTCCCGTTTTCCTTGAGAATCAGGTACCACCCTAGCTACCTCCCCCAAGCCTCTTGGTGTATGGTCCAATAGCTAAACCTATCTTAACTCTACCTTTGTGACCCTTCCCAGTTCCCCTTCCACAGGAAGTCTGGAATCTTCTGACAGTGGTGCCTCACTGTCAGCCTGGGTACTACTACTCACCTCTGCCCTTGCAGTCACCCTGTCCAAGGGAACAGCAGAAACTACCAGCACCTGTAGCTCACCTTCAGGGTCACTGCTACAGGGTAGCTCCCTCCCTGAAATAGCCACCCTACCAGCCCTGGATTCAGCTTTGGGGTCTGTCTGGGACTCCTCAGGCTACCAGATCCACATGCCTGTCTCCAAGCCTGACTGTGTGTAACTGCATGCACACAAGGTGCTGCGTTATCAAAATCATTCCTTATCAGGACATCTCCAGGGATATCCTCAAACAACCTACTTGCTTGCTTCCTTTTCTACCCTCCCAGTCAAGGTGAACCCTGGCCAAAGGCACTTGGAATGTGGTCCCTCCTAAAACTCTGACTTGAGTGGACTGCCCAAGCAAGTAATGCTTCTCTTTAACTACTGCAAGCTTCACAGTGGTTATGTCAAAGGCTGTGTCTCTCTTAGCAGTGGCTTGTTTCCCATCCACTAAGATAGGCTGAAAGTGTGGTACTCCTTTTGTCTCCAGACAACTTACCACTGGCATACTGTTATTCCCACTTGCTGGCTTCCCCACCTTTTGTTCCTCACCTTGCTTCTGTGAACATCTATATGCTACATGGCACCACTGGTTGCATTTAAAACATCTAATCCTTGATCCTGGCAGTGTACCTGAACTAGTGGCTTCCTCTGTTACTGGTGGAGTCTGTTGAGATGATTTAGGTTGCCCACTGTGGGTTCCCTTATATCCATGTGCAGCCCTTGGTATCCCCTTTTTGTTCAGTGATGCCCTGCTTGCTAAGCAGAGATCCTCTTTTCCCCTCAGCTCATCTGCAGACTTGCATTCCCAGTCTGCAAACCAGATTTTCATTTCCTCAGGCAAAGTGCTAAGGGCTTGTTCCCTCACCATAAGGTCTGCCAGCCTTTCAAAAGTGATGATTTCACACCCACTGATACACCTATAAAAACAAGTGCTTAACTCAGAAATATAAACACACATGCTTTCATTTGCCTTGCTTCTATGCTCACAAAACTTTTTTATGTAAGCTTCAACATTCCAATAAACATTGTTTAACTTTATCATAGTTTAAACAATGAGTATCAGAAAATTTAGAAAAAGCAGTCACAGCTTTACCATGGAGTAAGGGGGTCAGGAACCATATACTCTTGGTCAATATTATACTGTTTACATACTCTTTCAAATATATGAATAAAAATATAAAAATTATCACCCTCTGTAAACTGTGGAATAAATTTACTGACCTTTATTGCTTCTGGGGTTCAGTTATTTTTTTCTGCATTACCTCCATGATCCTGATGAAGAGTCAGCATCTCCCTTTCATGTAGGTGCTGTTTCTCATTTTCTTCAGCCTCCAAAAGCTGCAGTCTGTTTTCTGATTTTAATTCTCATCTGTTTTGCCTGCTGAAGTCTCTCCACTGATTCTAATTCCAAATATTTGGTCTTCAGTTCAAGTCTCTTTAACTCTAGATGGGTTTTTAAGTCCTCTGAGGAAAAGATGAACTGTTCTGTTTTTGAAAGCTGCAAATCCTCATCACCAGAATGGTTATCATCCTGGTTGCTAGTGTGGGTTATAGCTGCAACTAAGGCTGATGTAATTTCCTGTTTAGTCAGGTGGGCATGCACCAGTCCTTTGGCTTCACACACCTTGGCCAACTGGTTATTTGTCAGGTTGCTATAATCCTCTGCTAACATATTTGCCTGCTTTCCCCGAGTAAACTAAACTAACAAAAAATAAATAAAACTGTTGTGAAAATGAACTTTATTATTTTATTTATTTTATTTGCAGTTTGTTTGCCAGGATAGTCCATTGGGCCACAAAGGGCCCATTTTCAATGGAGTGCTGAGGAGAAAAGATCCAGAAAAATACAAATAAGTAGTATACATTGCACATATACATTCAGATTATCTCATAGGAATACAAAGTAAATATGATAAAATTTGATTAACAATGATAGAATCCATCAGTATACTTCATTAAACAGCAATAAAAACACTTTTTTTTACAAAAGTAGCAGCAGAGGGTAACTGTTAAGTAGTTGGTCAAAATGTTCAACAGAGCTGTGGAACTATAGGAGGCAGTGATGGCGCATTTAGTTAGAGGAGAGTAGGAAGTGGTATTAGGATTAGATAGGATGGGAAACTCTGCATGTTTACCTTGTGGCTGCTGAGAGTAAACACACCTTCAGTGACAACTGCCTACAGGCTAAATAAGGTCAAGTAATATCCACACTACTGTTTACCAATATGTGATGTCTCTCGTCTGGGCCAGTAGTCAAGGAGCCTCATTCCTCACCACTGACACTGATATGGGATGTTCACTTGGAACAAAAATAAATACATACATTATTTTAAGATGCAGCTCTCTGCTTTAAACACAATTTCCATTAAAAGAACACAGGGAACATGCTCCCGTCCTTTGGTTGGGTTTCCCTTTCTCTCACCAGGCCTCAAATAAGACCCTTACTGACCACAGCTGTAGAGCTGAGTCCTCAGATGAGTGTTGCAAGCCAAGCCCACCACCACCCTCTCTGTGAAACTGGTGCTCTGTGTCCCTGCTCCAAACTGCTGACAGACACACTCTTTGATATTTGATTTTCAGACACACACACACCTGGGAAAGGCTGGCACAGTTTTTACCGGCAAACTAACAAAAAACAAGCACAAACTAAATAAAATAAGAAGGGAAACTTTAGCTCAGTCTCCACAGCTAAAGACCACAAATCCAACAGTTCCAAAAGACACTTTTGGAACTGTTGGATTTTTGGTCTTTAGCTGTGGAGACTGAGCTACAGTTTTTGCCAGCTATGCCCCCTTTGCTCAGACTATAAGGTAGATACTGCTACTAGAGCACTCCAAAGTCTGCTACTCTAAGGCTCTTACAAGGGTACCCAATTATACTGAATAAAATTAATACTAATTCAAATGGTAGTGTTTGACCAATGCAGCAAGGTTTTCAGAAGTGGCCACAGTGTCATCAGATAAATATAAGTAGTCTCAAAGGTTAAAATATTCTCTAAAAGACTAGCTACAATGAAAAGTTTAAATATATTTAATAATAAATAATAAAAGAACATGAAAATACTAAATATCTATTTACAATACACACCAGAGTTTCAAGTCACAGGAAATATTAAAAATAACACAGATAGAAAGGTTCACATAGATAGAGAAAACCAACACTTAACTCATCTCACTATATTTTCCTGACTGACTAAAGAATTACTGTTCTCTAGTTCACTTACTAGAGCAAGGTAAGATGAAGTGGGTGAATGGCCATTCTTTGACAGGTTTCAAAAACAGACTGCCGTGATATTTCTGTCTCGTCTAGTATTAAAACATCATTTTAGTGCTGGATTACAGAATGACATCACATACATCTGGTTATTTGACTTCTGGTTCCCACACTACCCATTTCCTAGAAACTGAACCAGAATCTTGCACATATGTGTTACCCATACACACAAATAGAGCTTTGCTAAGATATGTTATAGCATCTGGAAGCTATAAAATTATTTCAAAAACATCCACCCTTCCAGGATAGCAATTAGTTTGCCCCTAAGGACAATACAATATGATTCCTAGTAATGGTTTTCACATTTTTCTCTGGCTGCAATCAGAACTGTAAGATACAATTGTTATGGCCTAAACCAGGTAATTTAATTTCAGACGATTTTTCACAGTTAGTTGGACTGAGATTAACCTCTTCTCTTCCAGTATCCTCTGTTCCAATATATTCATTTCAACAGTTACAATACAGTCTGAAATACAGGTATATTTATTTTCTGTCCAGCAGGATCCACTGCTGATACATTTTTAACACAATCAGCTTTACTAATACATTTTCAACACAAGCACCTGTACAAATCAGTTTGATATACAAATGACATATAATTCTTTACAAAACTCCAGCTAGCTGTGCTGGCATATTTTAGACATGCACTGCCCTACTCCTCTGGCATAGTTGGCACTGTCTCACTTCATCGCAGAGGCACTGAATAATTTCTGACATAGTAACATCATCATCAAACTAATGAAGGACTGGTATTGCTCTTCACTTAGAAATAACTTTTTTTATTAGAAATTCTCATGTCAGTTAGAAGCCAGAAGAACTTCTTAGCAGGTGCAAAGAAGGCATCTTGAATGTTTTGCCACAAAATGTACAAAATAATGACAGTATTCCACAAACTGCTAAAATCACACCCTGAAAACTGATACAAGAATAGCTACCCTAGGGATCTTTGTTAAGCCACAAGTGCAAATAATCCATTCTACCTGTGTGTACCCTGTCAGGACTACAGATTTCCTTGATTCACAAGCTAATGACAAGGCCCTCATTCCACAACTGATGACATAATTTTGAAAATTAGTAAAATGTAGACATTTGTTTTATCAGAGTAAATATTGGGGCATAACTATAATCATCACCATCAGTATCTTCATCATCATGATTATTTTCTTTTCATTCTATTTCTCAGTGAAGGTTTTTCTTATTTTCAAATGTTTTAAACAGTTCATACTGGTTTGTGGTAAATGAAATACTGAGCTGATAACTACACATGTATCTAGTTCACTGAATATTTATATCCTTTGGTCTTGTTCATATATATATATATATATATATATATATATATATATATATATATATATATATTGCTGTTTGTCTGTTGTTGCCATTTGGTCTGGACTATGACTTAAAATTTTCATTGTGTAAGGGCAGTTCATTTACCAGGTCAATAAAAGGAAGAAAATAAATGAATGAATGAATAAATAAATAAAATAAAACAAATAATAGCAAGCTTCTGATGGGCTGTGGTGCGAATTAGTAGCTATGTGCCCAAACCTGAAAGAAAGTAATCAATGATGTCAGTGTAGCTGGTAGATACAGGAAGGTGGATTCTGAGTACAGATGAAGAGCAAATGGCATGAAAAACATGAAATATGTGATAACAGAGGAAGGCTCAGGTTATACTGCTCCAGTGAGACAGTAGGAGAGCTGGGACCTAAGGGTCACTCACACCTGATAAGCAGCTGTCAGCTCCGTTTCAGAAATATCTATCTCCACTGATTCCAGAAACATGGATTTTAGCAATAATCAATGACTGGGCATGAGTAATGCTGGTTAACCCATAGATGGTGTGATTTGATCATAAAGGTGAACAGCTATGAAACTGTGGTCATGGCTGGCTGATGCAAAGTGGTGCAACCCATATGTTGACATGTGTAGACACTCGGGATGCCATTGTACAGGCAGATAACTGCAAGGTATAAACATTGTCTTCTGGTTGCCATGCTGTCCTTCTGTTACTCCTGAGTTTGTGTTTCTTTGCTTGGGACCTAATGACTGAATACCTTATCTCAACCCTTGCAATTAATATGATGGAGAGCTGTGACTTTATGTACATGTTGTAATTTTCATTTAGAATGTTCTTTTCTTGCTTAACCAAAGAGCTGTTGTATCAATGTGCTCCTTATCTGAAATTTTGTGCATCATGGCTGTTATCCTGTCTTCCTTGGAGTGGGATTCCAAACTCATAGTCCTCCAGACTACTTGGTGCGGCTTCAGGTGTTATTAGGCTTTGCACAACAAATATGCTAATGTCCTTGCCCGAGCTGTACTGCAATGCACCTCATGAGTCATTCAAATGCTAGAACATATACAAACATATGCAGTAATGTATCTTGCTTGCCTGTAGGCACTGCATTAGGTCTCCTCGCCTGATCATGGGGCCCTCTGATGGACTGAGCAGCTATAGATCAAGAGGATTCTCAGCATCACCCACTAGATGACAGCATGAAATTCCAAAAATCATAACTATGATTCTTAGATGGGTGGGATTGTATATGTGTGATGCTTGGGAGAGTGGGATTATATATGTGTGTGATCATTAGAGGAGTGGGATTATATATGTGTGTGATCATTAGAGGAGTGGGATTATGTATGTGTGATCCTTAGGGGAGTAGGATTGCATATGTATCATCCTCAGAGGATTGGGACTGTATATGTGAATTTGGGGATAACATCTCAGAAAACCCCCACCATACTGTGGTACAGTATTTATAAACTGCAATGCAGGCGCCACTTTGGGGAATACATGTGGGCTTCTCCTCTTTGCAAAAACTCTTTAATAGTATAACAGAAAGATTCAATATTCACTGTATTTTCTGGCATCTGTTTATTTTTCACACTATCAGGACCCCTAGTTTTGGGTTGTAAACATGCAAGATGGGGTTGATGTCAAAAACATGATACAGAACAGCAGCAGACTTTTGCTTCATTGGTGGTCTCTGCATACTTATTACAGATGTTCCTTATTGGTTTAATCCAGTGTGGTCACATGCCATTTGAACATTAATGATAACATTCCCAGACCTGCATGATGAACATCACCAGTAACAGAAGCACAGATGCGTAGGTGAATGGCATCTGCTGCACCAGTGATGCATGGAAGTGTGGCTAACACATGAAAAACATACTGCTGGGGCCCATTCTTCCTGAGCCTAGGCTATACTTATTTATGTTCTAGAAGTGGGTATCCAACATTGAACAAACTGGTGCAGAATGTGGTTAGGTGAAGCCTGAGATACCCTAGTCAAATCTTCAATGAGACTCTGAAAAATATCAGTGGATAGGATGGTAACAGCCATACGTATACTTATTTGCATTGGAAAACCCCCTGTCTTTTGGCACCATATATCTTCATTTCTTGACACATCACATAGTAGGAGAAAGGTGTGACTATCCAACATCAATTGGTCCTGCTTCTCCTAGCTATTAAGATTAGTATATAGAACATACTCAAGAAGTGCCTCCATATGTATCAGATCTGACACTGCTTAACATAACAGTTTCTAATGGCTGAAAACAGGCATACAGGAACACAAAGGATAATATGCTTTCACTTCAGCACTTTGATGAAGGCTGAAGAGCCAGCTCATATAACAAGACTTGCACTACTTCATCCATAAGGAAGTGCACCTTTGGTGTGTAATGGGTACCTGATGTCCCTCTATGTGCAGGAGTGGCTAATAAGTTAACAAGAACTGCTGGAGCACAGTGATTTAAAGTACTTCAGAAGTGTTTGTCATGGGATTTTAAATATTTCTGTTTTGCAGTATGTGATATCTTAACATCTATTACACATCATTTGTGAACTGCCTTCATGATTTGACGGCACCATGTATGACGCAGTCTGTTCATGTACATGTGTGTACAGCATACTTTTGTGCAACTGTGTATCACAATTTTCTGTGCTGTGTGTCCATTTGTTTGTGACATGAGATGCATTTTTTGTATGCCCTTTTGAATGAGTACTGGGCTTGCACACTGTGCACTATGCTTTTGAATCTCATTGAAATAGTAATGGTTAAATATAAACAAGTTAATATGTCTGTTTACTAGTCTAGTGATAACAAGTATCCTAGAAATCTAATTACAGTTGTTTACTCATTGACAAATAATAGTAATAAAGAAAAACAAATACGGCTGTATCAAAACTAAAAAAAAGTGTCTCACACACACACACACACACACACACACACACACACACACACACACACACACACACACACACACACACTCACGTGTGTGTGTCCAACAATTGGTTGAAACATTCATTCTTCAAACAACTGATTGAACACAATTCATCGATCAGCAATCAATCGAAAAAAAATAAAAAAAACTAAAGTTTACTTTTTTTTGCAGAGGACAAGCCTAGCTCACTACAGTGGGGAAAGGGGAAATACCCCAATTCCCACTATTTGAAGATCTTGCACAGCTGCCAGCATGTTTGATCAGCTGATTTTCGACTGTTCATGATGGCAGTTTTTTTAGGTTCAATAAGTTTTTATTCGACTTATAGGTAAACCCTTGTGTGTATATCACAGTAAATAGTTTTATCATAAAGTGACGTCAGATTACGCCCAGTCTCAAGTGATGCTTACATATGGACTAGTGGCTGATGGTACAGCTGGCCTGGTTATCTTCTATGCCAAAATTCTGTGGATATGTAGGTATCCAGCAGAATCAAATGAAGTTAGGCATAGTTTAACTAATGACTTGCAGATATTCATTGTTTTATCAAACTGTACAAATGGCTGAAGTGTAACCACACTCACCTTTTACTACATATTATTCGTACATCATGGAAGCACATTCTGACAAGGAGACAACTGCTCTCATAATGCTTGTTCGCATTTCTGAACATATGCTGTGCTCACCACATAATGTTCCTGCACAGCAGGGCTCTCCTGAACTATTCATGGTAATACCACTCTTTCAGTAAAAATATTATTTTCTGCAGTCACTGCAAATATTCTTTCTTTTTGGTTTCTAGTATTTTCTTACTGAAGTGGTATTCCTGCATAATAACAAGTCAATGGCAGTATAAGGAGAAGGCGGATACAAAACAGGAACTCAAATTAAACATTATAAAATTCTAAGGTGCAAAGGAGAGGAAACTGGAATTATGATTGTCAATTTCTTTAATAATGCACACTACCTGTCCTGGTTGAGTCTGCAATTATTAGTCATAATTTATTCATGTTATTGCAGCCATATAATTGCCAACCTGAGCAGTGACTTAGTTTGAAGATTTCTGTCTCCTAGTTCCAGTGTCTAGGGTTTAATCCTCACTTCCACTCAGTGTCAGAGTAGAGTTGTGTATTCCCTCTCTGTCTGAATGAGTCCTCTCTGGGTGCTCAGAGTTATTCCCCAAAACACTGTGTTTGAATTGTTGCACTAGACTGTCCCATTTGTGTTATATTTTAATTCATTAGTCAACTAGATAAACCTTCTAGACACAAATGCTTCTTTTAGGAGTGGCCCACTGCCAATGCCTGGTTGAAGGAATGCTTAAAGTCACACAGTGGGCAAATAGACACTGTGGAATTCAAATCGAGGGCTACATGCTAAAACTTATCATTAGATCATAGAATAAATCCTCTGCACTAAACTACCAGTTATACTTAATTATAGTTATACATAACTTGTAAAAAGTCTTGGTGATGATAATAGTTGATGCAAGAATAATAGAAAAGAAATTATTCCCTGCACTTCCCAGATCTTAAATCAAGGCACAAGTGTATTTACAATGTGGCTTTTGTGTCTTCAGTAATAAAACTCTCTTTCAATAGTATATTGGCAACTGCATTACAATGAGTAAACTGTATTCTGTGAAACTCTGAATGTGAGGAAATCTGTAACATTTGTAGCTTTCAGTAATGAAAATAAATGTTTTATGATAGTAGAAAAGGGATGACTTTAATGTGACTTGACCATTTTAGTAAAACGAAGTAATATGTTGCATTGTGCAGAATCTAAAAAGCTCAAGGTGAAAGTGGGGAATGTCTTGGGATTTTATCTTTTGTATATAGTCTTAAAAGGAAATCAAAATTCATTACATGAAAAGTATAGAATTAGTTCCCCTAAATGAGAAATTCAAGAAACTGAGAATGACAAAGAAATTTATTAAGTTTACTTGAATCCATCTTAAGAGGTGAAAGGACACAATCTATTGTATCCATTCAAGGGGATGGCTTCATAACTAGGAAGATAATGGAATTGCATTTAGTCTTCTGCTTTTCAGATAGTGAACTGGTAATGATTTATGGCTTGTTGGCCTCTTTAGGTATGTGTGTGTTTAGTCTCATCTTAAAGTTTTTTAATAATAGCAGTCATGTTTTAAGCCAAATTCCATGTTTCAGCCTGCGTTATCATCAATAATAGATTCCATTTATCGTCTGTTTTATGTTGAAAGTTACACTTGCCACTGTTCCAGCTATCATTTTTGTTAGAGTTATTATTTGCTAGTATTAATAGGTATGCTATGCATTGGTACTATAGAACTTATCTTTATTTACAGCTTCTATGTGATATAAATTTTGTCCGCTGTCATCAGTTTGATTACATTGAGGGGTCATGTGACTTGAATAGTCCACATCCACTGGTTGCAGGATCTGAACATCCATGACACCCCTGAAGCTTAATCTGTCACTAAATACAGTATAATCATGAGCAGACCAGTATGATGGCTCCTACTCCAGGATCTCTAAGACATACTTGTTTTATATTTGTTAACAGATGCCCTCATTTATAGCTAAAGCTTAGACAACAGTAACTTACACAGCTACACAAAATAATACAATTTCAGAAAAGGATATAACACAATGAAGATACGTATTAATCCCCTCAGAAACTGCATTTACTCTTACTAATGTCATTACCTGGAATAAATCAGCTAAAATGAAAATTGTTTTACACTAAAATGCTGATAATGACGGAAGTAGCTTATCATCAGTATTACTGACTTAAGCCATACAGATAGGCTCAGGTTCTTTTTATTTGTATTCATTTTCTGTTTGGAAATATGTTATATTACAGAATCATACTGAAACTGCAAATCCTCAAAATGTAAACAGACTTGGTCTGTTCCTGCCCAGAGGCAGGCAGCTGTTGTGATACCAAAAGCCAAAGTAAAAGTCATGAATACTGAATTAAACTTGCCAAGTTTGCTAAAAATATTTCCCAGATCCAGGGAAATTGCTGCCAATTCTGAATATCACAGAATTCTGATCATGGCAAGAAACTAGAAACTCAGAGCTGTATTTCTTGATATGTCACTCAAATAATAAACAATCCTCTGTGTGACTTGTAATTGCACTTCGATATCAGTATGGAATAGTGAATATTAAAATATACTCTAGTGTATGAATCTACTGAAGGTGTATACCTGTGAGAGCATAGATTCACACACTACAGTGTACCTACTTCTTAGAATATGGCTATAAAGTTTGGGTACAGGGTAATGAAGTAGATAGTTTTAGACATATTTAAAACACTTATTGGCATATTGCCTCTGCTAATATTACATTGCTGTGACAGTTTTATGAACTGCAGACATTATATCTGCTGTAACTGATTTTGTCAGAGTGACTGCTGTGGTCATCTATGGCTTACTTCATGTCCTCCAAAGCTTTTTGATAGTTCTTTTCTGTCTAAATGTACCTCAGTTGGGGCATATGCAGCTGTGACCTATCATCCAGTGAAAGCCTTCTGAGTACTGCTTTTTTGCCTTTCTCTGTGATCACACAGAAGAAAAGTAGTACAAGGGCTGCAAAACTGTCACCATCTGATTTGCTGATGTGGTTAGATGGGTGATGAGATAAATATGTGGGTGTGCAATGGAGATTTGCCAGGAAACTGCCTTACGTTCACTATACTGCTTCTCAAAGCCCTGTGCAGCATGTTAATTATCAGGTGTCTTGTTGGCTGCTGGTCTATACCACGACTCAAAACAGGCATGGCCCAGCATGCCTCCCATTCTCTTTCCTCATGAAACAGCAGAGTAAGTATTACCCCATTAATCCTCTCCTGTCCCATGTTGGCTCCAGGAAATAGTTATCTTAATGAACATGCAACAGTTTTTCAGTGCAGTGTAAATATTGCTTGATATTTAATCTTAATGCTTCAGTATATTAATGCAGACATATTCCACTTTCATTTAAAAGTCTGCCTTGCACCTGTAGTATATGTGTAAGAAATAATAAAGCTTAAAAAAAAAACAAGTAATCTCCGTGGTATCCCTGAAATCTCAAAACAACCCACTAAAGTGTAGAGGGTTCAAAAACAAAACAGTGTAAGAAACTTCTCTGTGTGGAAGATTTTCAGTCCATATATTTCTAGTTAATCACTGTATATTAATCAGATCAGACAATAGTAGTAGAAGTAGCGAACTTAAACTCCTCTTAAAGTCAAAACAAAACAAAAAATAATAATAGAAAATATATAATTGTACAGCATTACTAAGTATCTGAAAGTAATCCAAGCAAGGCAGGCAGTCTGTTTCCAGTCGAAAATCATTTAAATCTTAGGAACACATCTTGAGAGCACAGAGTTCTAGATATTTGCAAGTACACTGTTAAAGAAGCAGCATGTCTTCCTCATGTCTCTTCCTCACTGCAAAGGCCTTATGTTTGCGGTAGTACCTAAACTATTAATGCCTCTACCAGAACTTGTCCCTGACAGAAAGAGCTTGTTAGAAGAAATAGGATTGTTAATGAAGCAGACAAAATATCTAACAGCAATTTAAAGGAGAACCGTGCCCACAGACTGAAAAAACATGTTTATTTCATCAAGTCTTGATGTTTCCTACATTTTAGCTCTACTTTTAGACTCTGTATACTTTTTATACATTTTAAATGTAATTCCAAAGTCTGCCCACATGGGGTTTGTCATCTTGATTTTTTTTAGTCTGCCTCCAGGTATCCCACATTGCATTGTTTGGATTTAAAATATTACATTACAGCCCCCAAGCTCCAGTCAGTGCATTGACTTTACATGTGTTTTCACATATACCCTGCTTTCATTTAGTCAGTCAGATGTAGTTACCATTTCTTGCTTATTAATGACTACTTAAAAGACAAACAGGGATAATCATGCAGAACACTATTCTCAGCAAATGGTCTTTGTCTCCTGCTGTGAGCTATCAATCACAGTAGCAAGCAGTTCAAATTTGCCACTTCGACAGATACGGAAGGTGTTTAGGGGAAGGGGAGATATATTTAAGGACTACAACTCAGGCAGAACAAAAGAATGAAACTGGTCACTTTAGAAAGACAAAGGTAACAGGCACTGAGAATAATGTCCTGTGTGATTATCCCTGTTTGTCTTTTAAGTAGTCATTAATAAGCAAGAAATGGTAATTAAATCTGACTGACTAAAAGAAAGTATGATATATGTGAAAACAGATGTAAGAACAAGGCATTGGCAGGAGCTTATGCCTATAAAATAATGTTTTAAAGCTAAACACTGCAATGTGGGATACATAAAGATCGACTAAAAAGTATATAGAGTCCAAAAGTCGTGTTAAAATGTATGAAACATCAAGACATGGTGGTCCGTGAGTGCAGTTCTCCTTTAAAAGAAAAAAATGGTATATTTTTCACAAAATGACAGAAATTGTTATTTTCTTCATATTTCAAACTTTTACCTAATGTTTTTTTTTCATTTTTCCAAGTATTCAAGCTTTTATTTTCTTTGCTTTTAGTAATAAGTATCTTGCAATTCTAATTTCATAAGTCATGTTAGTTTTATTTCCACATACAGTCTTCCTCAAACGTACAAGCCCTATCTTACAAAACAATAACAGTATTTATTTTCACCATAATTTTGTGTGTGTGTGTGTGTGTGTGTGTGTGTGTACACATACACACACACACACACACACACACACACACACACACACACACACGTACTTCTTCAATTCTGGAAAAAAATGTCTTCAGTTTTTGGCTCAGAATGATGACAATTCAAACTCCAATTCCACTGAAATCACAGGAAGTACTGCATTCAAAGACAAAAAATATATACTGCACTGTGAATGTCTTCAGTGGCAAACTAGGGGAAGTCAGGTATGCCATGTTTTTTCTTTACAAATATAAAACACACGAATGGATGCACACACACACACACACACACACACACACACACACACACACACACACACACACACACACACACACACGCACACATACACAACTTTAATAAATCACAAAAAATGTTCATTTAACAATATAAAGATACTCCATCAGACTGACTTACAAATGTACAAACTCTCACATAAATATTAAAATATCACATGACCTTGAAAAATACATGGCCTACACACCTAAAAATACATCCTGAAAATCATACAACTTATAGTTTTAGGATCTTTTTTCCCAAAAAATAACAATGCAATTAAGACCAGTACACTTAAATGCATTAAGGATTTTTCCATTTGTATTCCTTATTCTCCAAACAGCCTTCTCTATCCCCACCTTTAACATCTTCTGTAACATTATTTAACACATACAAAATATTATTTTAAAACTGCTACATGCAACACTGTGTTTATGCAGTGGAATAGAGACACTCATGTTTTATTGCATAATTATGTTCGTATATCACATCCCTGGGTTTTCTCTCTGTTTTCCCACTTAAAACATATTGGAAGTCGTACATAGGGCTGTACAAACTCTGAGGAAAGTGAACAGTATTGATTACAACTTTAACAGTTTCACATTGGTTCTTTCATTTTCCTTGTTTATTCTATATTGCATGAGTGGATAAGCAATTGCTGTCTTATTCTAAGACTCCATGAAATTGTGGTCCAGTGTACAAGCTAAAAAAAAATAAAGCAGTGTGTTGATTCCATTTTGCATTCAGTAAACAGGAAAGTACATTTATTCTACTGCACTTAAAATCACTTAGCTATTTAAGCCAATTTCGAGATGTTTCTGTCCTTTTTTCTGTGTTTTTACAGTATTTTCTCTGAATTTGAATTTATATCTATTAATTGAAGATGATCTGCAGTCTACACTGTATCACAGGTGGTTTATGTGCTATGCCTAGCTAATTAAATTAGTTTTGAGCAGTTTCTGGTGTTTTCTGCACTTTTACTTTGTACTTTAAATATGACATTTCAGCTACTACCTGAATTTGTTTAACACTTTGTGTCACATTATAAGTGGTGTATGTGTTGTTAAGTAAATTAATCAATGTTGTTGCATTTATTTCCTCTATTTTAGTCAGTTTTCAAAGTAACAGCAAACAGCCATGTTTAGTGCTACAGGCAGGAGGATAATTGCTACAGTTTTGGGGAAGATGAACATTATTGGTTACAGCAGTTGCTGTTTTCCATTGGTCCTTTCATTTTATCTGTTTTGTTCTGCATGGAGTGGCATTTATTTCAATAAGATTGAATTGCACACTCCGCAGATGCAGATACTTTGAGATGTAACTTTTGCAAATATAACCAACTCAACCAAATCCTATGAGTAAATAAGATCTTGCCATGTACAGCTGCAGCAAGTTGTATGTAGCTATATAATACACTGGGCCAAGCAACTAACACTGTAAAGTAGCTTGTAGCAACATCTTGTGGTACTACACTGTGCAACTTAGCCCACAGACATGACAGATAAGCTCAACACTAAATATCATGCAAGACTACCAAGCTGCATTTAAATTTAAGTTAAGTATTCACCTAAATAAACATTCATAGATAACTGCGCTACTTAACTCTTAACCTATGACTATCTGAAGAGAACACATATCTCTGTTTTATTTAAGCTCTGCAACTCTCTGTAAATTAAATTTAGCTTTATTTCATACTGAACAAAATTAAAGGTTTTGCAGACTTATCTCCTTTCTGTTGCCAGACTCACTGTATTAGGTATCCTAAAGCAGTATAGCAACTGCCTTATACTTACAGATAATAAACTCAATAAATAATTCTGTTTGTGAGTTGTGCAAAAGTTTTGAGAGGTATGAAAGGCAGACTTTCACAAAAAAAGAAACATGAATTGATAAGCTGCAAGCTTCATGCTAATATATCACATGCTATGCACCCAACACATAACACAATGTCAGATGCTGAAGTTATAAAAAAATCCTTACTTCCTAGACCCATAAGGATTAAGTCTCAGCAAAAATAAAAAGCAAACATTACATAACATAATATCTCACCTTTAACAAAGAATAACCAAGAGACAGTGGGTCTCAGTTCCAGAGTACCAAAATAACCCCCAGCCAAAATGTTTCAGGGATTGATGACTCGATCCCCCACTCACTAGGATGGTCAAAGAGAGGGTGACAATGAGCTGCCTTTCAGAGTCCATCATCTCAGACATCTTAAGGGCTTTTAGGACCCTTACACCAGAAAAAAGATAACTACAACATGGTAGTTGTGCACATGGGCATGAATGACTTTGGCTTAAAAACCCTGAGGGAGATACAGATAGACATGAGCTCTCTATAAATATCACAAATGTGGGCAAGACCCTGAAACTGAGCAGAATTATTATCTTTCTATAAATGATGCCTAAGTATAAAGAAAAGATGACTGGCTTCAACAAGTGGTTAAATAATTGGTGCTATTCTAGGGGTATCCAGTTTATGTCAGCATGGAATGAGATGATTGACAGTCCGGCTTGCTTTGCAAAGGAAGGTCTGTTCCTCCCATTCAAAAGCTTCCACACACTGGCTAAAGCCCTTTTTGTCCCATATTGGCTTTGTTAGGCAAAGTCCAGTTAATGAACATTCTAACATAGCAAATGTATCAGTATCAAAATCAAACTAAGATGGGTCTGCTTAATGCCAGAAGTCTAAACAACAAGCTGCCTGATCATGAGGCACTCATATTTAGAAGGCATTCACATTTGTGTAATTACTGAATCGTTGATAAATGCCAGAAAGTACTCCCTCCATACCTGGGTTTACTACCTACCTTGTTTTCAAACTCAACTACAGCTGTGGTGGCATGTTCATATTTGTCAGAGGCCATATCACTTCTAGACAAATTCCCAGAGACCCACAGATGGAACTTACTGAACTTCACATCACACTAGACAAAATCAACTTTAAGTTTATTGCCTCTTACAAGATTTTCTTACATGACCCCGGAAGTTCATGTCAGGTTCATAAACATCATAGATGAATTCCGCCTAAGATCTCCAACATTCTGGCAGACTAACTATCCAGGAACTCAGTGGAGTACCTACATCTCCAAAGTAGGATAGGTACAGAATTTTTTTTTTTTAACAAGAAACATCTTTATTAAATTAACATGTGTGACACAGACAATCTTACATTTATATAAATGAAAATAAATCATAGAGGTACAGTCTCAGTTGCAAACATTATACCTTACAAACTGTGCAAACACAACTGTAGCTGCAAACATTATACATCATCCAGCCATTGTCAGTCAGCTACTGCATAGCTCATTCAGATCCTGCCTTCATTTAAACATTGTTCCTCCTCTGCATGTAGTGGTCCCACATTTCCCATTTTTTCCTGTCTAATTTACTCCTACCCTTTTCTAAAGATCCCAGCTGTACAGAAATTCTTAGTTCAAATAAATAAAAAGTCAGTGGATCAGATTATTACCAGTCCAACAATAGCGCAACATATTATTCAAGTGGGCGTGCCTTCGTTGAAGGTTGGGCGTTGAGCTGGCACCTCGGCGTTTTGTAAAAATCTACTGCCAATCATTAGCAGACTGGAGTTCCACTGTGGTGACCCTTTACCGGGAAAAAGCCGAAAGACAAACAACATTATTCAAGTGGTGCTTACAAATGTAGCATCATCATGCATAACTCCACTGCTAACTCTCTGTCCAAGTAAGTCAGACCATAAGCTAGTAACCTTTTTCTCAAACTATATAACATTCCTGAAACCAATATATCAGAATTCAGAGACTTCAAGCACATAAATCTCTTCATATGTAAGATGAAGTGTTGAAATTCATTTAATAAAAACATCACCCTGACATCACCACAGCAGATAGATTTACAAGGGAGTTTCATACCTTCTTCTTCTTTTGGCTTTTCCCTGTTAGGGGTCACCACAGCAGATCACCCGTCTGCTCATGACTGGCAGTAGAGTTTTATGGTGTTGAGTTGCCAGCCCGGCGCCCAACCTTCCACGGAAGGAACACACACGGACTCACGCCTAGGGCCAATTTTGAGTGTCCAGTCCACCTACAGCATGTCTTTGGGATGTGGGAGGAAACAGGAGCACCTGGAGAAAACCCACGCGACCACAGGGAGGACATGCAGACTCCACACAGAAGGCACCCCAGCCAAGGATCGAACCGGAGAACCTCTTGCTTTGAGGCAACAACGCTAACCGCTGCACCACTGTGGCCACCCCCACCATGGCTGCCCGCAAGGGAGTTTCATACCCACATACAGAAATGTATAGAATTGACAAACCCAGCTACATCCAGATACCAGTGGGAAATTTAAAATCAAAGTGCCCTGCTGGACCACTGACAATAAAAGTGTATACAACAGATCTGATTGAGCGGATAGGTGTTCCACTGTGGCGACCCCTAGCCAGGAAAAGCTGAAAGAAGAAGAAGAAGATTAAATCTATGAAAGCAGCCCATGAACTCAGGCTGGCATCAAAAGTCAGGGACAGTTACAAATTCTTTTTTAGTTATGTTAGTAAATTAAGAAACAACACTCAACAATGTACAGAATTTGCACTAAATGGCAAAGTCTACTTGGACCAGGTGGACATTGCCAATATTCTAGTAAATAAATTTAGTGTACATTTCACTTCTGAGATAACTATCCAAAGCTCTTTGATCCCTGTATCTCTCAATCTCCCCATCAATCATCATTAAAAATCAAGTACTACAACTGATGTCCTAGACTAAGAACACTTTCACCATGGGGCCAGATAACATACCAGACAGTTTTTAAATAGTACTAAACATGCCCTGGAAGAACCTCTCCATGAGCTATTTAATCTGAGTTGGTGTCTACAGGTTCACTCTTGAATATATGGAGTACAGCACCAATTATACCACACCATAAAGGTAGCTCTACTACTGACCCCAGAAACTTAGCCTGATAAATCTCATTTGGAAGGCCAAGGAACACATTATGACAGGCTTGGTTAGCATAGACATTAAAACAGGTTAGATCCACAGCAGTCTTGTCAAAGGTAGATTCTGCCTAATGAATTTAGTAAACTTTTTTGAAAATATAATGGAAGTTGTTAACTGTGGTCACACTGTACACATAGCCTACCTTTATTTGGCCAAGGCATTTGACACTGCTAATGCTTGCATAATTAATAAACTGAATGCATTACAGATAGAGACCTTTGTTATAACACTGGTAGCAAATTAGCTGAAAGATATAACCCACATGGTGCAGGTGGCAGGGGCAGCATCAGAGAACCTGAAAGTGACCAGTGGTGTCCCACAGGACTAACAGATGGGACCGCTTTTGTTCAATATCTACTTCTCTGACCTAGCAAAGCAAGTCTGTGGCTGACTGCAAACTGTGAGTCATTGTCAAATCCCCCTAACACAGAAGCCGTCCAGCAAGAACCTACACATAAAAATGCCTGGGGTATTGAAAACTGACTTGATTTAAATGCTAAAAATACAAAATCATCAGTTTTGGTAGACAAAACTTTTCCCCAGCAGATTGCATTGACAATAACCCACATCAAAATGAAAATATAGTTAAAGACCTGAGAGCCTGGGTAGATAATTCCCTCTCCTTTGATCACCATGTTGCAATGTTATCAGGAAATCCTTCTACTTCATGCAGCTGATCACCAAGGAAATATCAAGCAGATCTAAAGGTCTTACATTTCCCTAATTCAGCTCTCATCAAACCAGTTATAAAATACATCCTTTTTGAGATTTATACCACCAAATATGTCAATCAGTTGGAAAGACCACAGAGGTTCCCAACAAACATGCAGAAGCATAGCCGGTTCAACTAGTGCCATGTGCTGGTACTATGAACCAGTGCCCCGATTGGCTTGTTACAATTAGATATACGACCCCCACTCCTTCAGCTCTTCCACTAAATAGAAAAAAAAAAATGGACATTCCTTCTACTGGCACACCAACCAGGTGACCAGATGAATGATACACAACCTGCCTTCTGCCCCTGCCATTCAGGTCCTGTTTCTGTGCTCTGCCCCTTCTCTCCTTCAACTTATTTTATTACAGCCGAGTGACGTCTCCAGGCGTTTCTGCAGTGACCTCCTACTGCTCCTCTAGGCATCAAATATTGCCTGTTCATATTTGCATTGATAATTCCAAAACCATGCTACACACAAGGCATCAGAATATTTTATCTTGAAGCATATATGATGGAAAATGCAACTGTATTTATATAGGACCTCTGTCAATAAGTATTTGTTAGAACTGTGAGGTGACAACTTCATTTTTTAAAGGCTGAAGCCACACCCACTGGGAGTTAAAGGTGCACACTCAAAAGAGCTCTACTGGAGGGATCGAGTTAAAAAAAATCTCTTTTCTTTTAAACTGTAGCAAACTGTTGCTGCAGTTTATACCTTGCCTGCACAGAGAGCTACAGTGCTCACGTTTTAATTAAAAAAACAAAAAAAACACTGTAGCAAACAGCTTGCTACAAGCAGTTGCTATGGCTTAGACCACATACACAGTGCTACACTGCTCAGGTTTGACAGCAAATGCAATACCAGCTTTTAAAATCCAGTATTAAATTAAAAAGACATCGGAATTGGCTGATCGCGCCCTTAACACTTTGTGTCCTAGGGAGTTGCCCCTCTCATCCCACCCTAGCTATGCTACTGCAAAGATGATCATATATGTAAAATTCTTAAGCTACCAGAAAAGATTAGAAACACTGTTCCTCATTTCTGTGTCTTACAGACTTTTCAGAGGAGACCTGAGCCTTGCCTTCTGTGCAGTCAGTGACCCAGTAGTCCAGGAGCTCCTGTAGTATCACAAATCAAACAGTCCCACAAATATAAGAACAAGGGATATAAATCTACTTCAGCAAATCAATAAAACAAGGTGGGGAGACAGATCCATTACTCAGTGCCTCCTTCACCTCTGGAATAGACTCCCCTTGCAGATAAAGCAGTGACATACTAAATTTCTTTAAATGGGACATGGATAATTGGATGGAAATTAATCAATTCATCCTGGATTTAACTGGCCTAGCCCACCTTGAAAGGGGAGGTAAAGTCTAGGGTGGAAACTGAAAAAAACATAATAGTCACAAGAATCAGTAGCCCTGAACATCCTACAATACCTCTGATATTCAGACCAGCATATGAAATAGCCTGGTGAAAGTCAGTAGCCCAGAGCTTCCTACAGTTCCCCTGATATTCAGACCAGCATATGAAATAGCCTGGTGACTTATATGTTTTATCAGTATTGACATAATAAAAGTCATTATAATTAAATTATCATTACATTGCTACATTTAAAATACTTCTTCATATTTCTTCCCTTTTGTTAATAAAATTTGGATGTTCATTTTCCACTTTCAGGACTTCTGGGATAAATGCCCAAATTCTCCATTTGTTTATGATATTCTTAATAACCCCACTGTTAACAGTATAAGTCAAAGATGTACTACTTTTCCAGTTCACTGATTTCTAAGTCTCAGTCTGCCTGACTTCAGGCTCCTGAGTTGGGGATAAAAAATTGTCCATGTTCCCCTAATTGCTGTTTTACAAAGGTAATACCAAAAGCTCGAGTAAGGTCTGGTGTTTCACCTGTGACCCAAAGGGTGACAGGACTAATAAAAAACAAAGTGCAAAGGATTAGTCCGTATAAACCACTTTAGCTATCAGATCTAGGAGACTGTCTCTCTGCTGCCCTTCCTTTGGCAGGAATAAAGACCCCTTGTTGAAGCTTCAAGTAGTTTATTCAGTTAAATAGATACATGGGAGAGTGTTCTTGTTCTAATGTAACACTTACTGAAAGAGTCTCTCTTACATCTGTTAGCTAAAGTGATTTTATCTAAACTAATCCTTTGTACTCTGTTCTTAATTACAGTTTTGGGATAACCCCTTGTGACTAATGTATTTCTAAAGCTGGAAACTTTCTCTCTTAAATGAATAATTTGAACGATCCTGCAGTCTAACATACTGAATACTGATCACATTCTTTAAATGCTGGTGATGCATGCTGTTAAAATGCAAAATGTCATTACTTCCTGCATTCTTATAGCAAAAGACATAAGCAACTCCATCTTGTTCATCTTTTTTATATAATATGTGCAACGAAATTATCTGCCATTAACATAAAGCCTGCTGACAAACACTACAAATCAGATGCTACTATTCAAGAATTTAAGACACTTGTGCCAATTATTCGACTGATCCGCCAGATAAAAGCAGTCACAAAAAACTACAATAAAAGAGGACAGAATTAAACATTTCACTTTTTAATAGAATCTCTTGCTCCCAATTGGAGAGTGTCAATGTGTCAACAACAGTTAAAGCATCTGCCATTTCAGTTTCACTGAAAACACTTTCTATGATACTGAAGAATTCCCCTTTCTCTACTGAGGTGTGACCTCAGAGTAGGTATTTTTAAGTTGGGAGGTGCAGGGGGGTTGCATCCTTACAAAAATACTCCTACTTTCACCAAACTTTTTTTGGCAAAACATTTTCAGAGTTTCTGCTTTCAGGGAAAATGGCATTGATTTATCAACATGAATCCATTTCCAATAACCTAATACCAAACTGGCATAGTTTGGTGCCACTGGTGATCCTGTGGTAAGTGGCAAAACACAGGTGTGCAGAGTCATTCATTCTGATTGGGGAAGCACTGTGGGCCTCTACGGTGATGTGGAATACTCATCCATTCAACAGGGTCAGAGTTAAACCTTTACAAATATCTTCATTGCTTAGATACCAGCAAGAGCATAAAGTACCCTTATGGCTGCCTAAATGGCAGCCCATCTAGCCAGAGCTTTCCCCAATACTCTGTAAAACTTCGAGGTAATGGAATGACTGGATTGTGTCCCGCTGTTGGGAAGTTTGATGGATGGTAGGTGAGGAGGCAAACAACACAGAATAAAATTATTGGGTTTAGGCTTCATACTGCCTCAGACTGTGACATAATGTCAGAGTCTAAGTTCAGAAATGTAGAATATTATAGCATTACTCATCTGCTGAAGTGTGTTAATTGATGAAATCACTCATCCTAATCAGTGTGGATCAAAGAAACCTTTAATGGCTTTATCATCATGATCATTTGATATTTACTTAGAATCTCTTGCAGTTTTCATTGGCTGCTTTTTTGGACTTCATACTTTTGTATCTTACACCAGATTACATTTATAACACTCATGGCTTGCTTATCCTGTTTTGCTTTTCTCCAGATAGCCCTGGACAGGGTCCCTCAATTCCTAACAGGTTTGGATAAGCAGCACTGGGGTTTGCTGCATTACAAGTGACCTATGATACATTTGATTCATTTAAAAGGTAGCAATATAATCTACTGCTTCTTAAATGAACCTTGATAAATGTACTTGTTTCCCATTAACAAATGCAGAAAACAACCCCAGCAGCTACTGCCCTTTTGCCCCACTGTAGTTTCAGTTCTGGGACAGATATTACAAAGTAATTTCATCTGTTGATTTAGCCATGTTGTGTTTTCATGGAAGCATTGCCATGCATTTAAGTTATATTGCTAAAAAGTTAGACAGTGATAATTCCATCAGATCTGAGAAAACAACAACTTCAGAAAATCCGTGAGTCTCATTTGCAAGGAACAAGCTGGGGTCATCATGTATTAGCCTAATAGGAAAGTATAAATACAAAAATAGGGTAAAAATGTTCACTGTGCACCATGCAAAGAAAGCAAAAGCAGAAAGAGGCACTGATAACTCATGAGATGCAGAATAAAGGTCTCCATTACTGATATTCAAACCATCCATATGTTGTGCAGTTCAAAGACACACTACCACCTGCTGAGAAAAATGTACTTAAGTAAATCTTTGCTAAACATGGAATACCTGAACAAGCACTGTCACACAATGATCCACAGTTTATTAGTCAATAATTCATGTATTTATCTAAAGTTTATGAATTTCAGCATATTACTTGAAGTCAAAGATATCGGAAGCTGTTGTTGTTGTGTCTTTCGGCTTTCTAATGGTCAAATAGAATGCATGGTCCAGACAGAAGAAAACATGATGTAGAAATGGGATATGAATGATTAAATGGACACTTATTTTTAACTGGTAAATGGCAGAAATGTGACTTTCTATACTGTAGGTCTATCACATTCATAATTATTGATTGAAAGACGGCTTAAGCTTGAATTGCCAACATCCTTCAGTCTCTCAGTACTAGAAAGAATAATGGCATTGAGGAAACAACAGAAATTTGTTCTGTATACAAGGAGGGGAAAAATGTCAGAGTGACATCAAGATAAGAAGTTTGGGCAAAATTGTATATATTCACATGCAAACAGCTGTATTAGTCATCACCGGAGTGTGAGAGTACGAGCACTTGTACAGAATTGTAAATATTTTCATAAATTATCAAATCAGGTTGCTGTGCCATTGAATTCAATGCCTGTGATGACTGAGATGCCAGACATTCCTGTGAAAGCTGAGTATTCAGATTTAATTGTAATATTATCATGAGTCCTACAAGTGAAATAGGTAAAAAATACTGCTGACATCCAAATCCCAGTTGTTGTAATAACATCCCTGTATTCTTCCCTTATAAGATCTATTATTGAGTACAATGCCCCTTTCAGCATGTACCTCACAAAGCACATGCAGCTGCTGGAGAGACCATAGAGGCTCCTCACCAGGAGGATCCAGGGCCTCAAACATCTACCCTACACAGATAGGTTAAAAGCCCTATCCCTCTGCTCAGTCTCATACAGACTCCTCAGATGTGACCTCTGTCTGGCATACAAAGCAATCTCAGACCCCACCTGGATGGGACTGCTGCATATCCGCAAGTATAGCTCCACTTGATAAACCCACATTTGCAACCTCAGCCTAGTCTGTGGCATCAGTAGGACTTGTTGATGGGACAGATTTGTGTCCCAGAGACTCCCCCGTCTGTGGAACAGACTCCCTGTCCACTCCAGGCAGAGTACTTCATTAACCCTTTTTAAATGCAACCTGGATAACTGGATAGGGAACAGAAAATACACCCATGGGATCCCACCTGTGTCCCTGCTGGACAGGGGCATCAGGTGCTGACTTGTCAGAACATGGGCTAAATTCTTGGCTAGGCTTGTAAGGGCCTCAGGGCCAATAGCCTAGGACTGTCTTCAAGGCAGCCAGATATGGTAGATTCTTCTGCCTGGCCTATGTGGTGATCTCTGTGGTAGCTTGAATCCATGAGCCCTTGGCTGGTGTACACTCACCCTAATGCAGCAGTTGTACAATGCACTGTCTGGTAGACATGGTATCTCGGTTCATTTACAGTGGGGTGGATCTCGTGCCTCTGCTATGTCATGCAGCAAGTCAGGTTTCTAGGATGGGTAAGCCAGTATTGGCCTCTCATACTCTGTCTTCACTCATAGGTTCATGGATTCAGAGGAAATTTCTAGGCTAATGACTTAGCAGCCCATACAAGCCTAGCCAATATAACCCAATTTTACCCTATATATGGCCACTAGGGGGAAGAGGATGGCATAGATTTTGCCTATGCCTTGAGTATCTCATAGATTGTCTTTGTCCATATCAACATAGGCACTATCCCGGGTGTGAATTTGTGATTTCCCCATCCATTGATCCAAACTGCATTTGAAGAGGGCTATGGAAGGGCTCTGCTTAATGTGAATAGGAAACCTGCTCCAAAGATGGAGCAGTCTCTCAGGGCCGGTGTTAGCATTTTGGGGGCCCCCAGCAAATGTCAAGTTGGGGGCCCCTTGGACACTTCCAGTCTAAGTATCACTCTGTTACTACCACCACTCCTAAGCAACCTTTTAGTTCATGCTGTAGTGTTTTAGAGGTAATATACACAGACTGAACTGTAGTTACAGTGCTCTTACATTATGAGAGGCCTGTGTACCACACAATGTTGGCCCATGTCACAGAAGGACAAAGGACATTCACAGTTAATGGAATTTAGTTGTAGCAATGATACATTACAACAACTCCATATGTGGGTCTGGACTTAGGTGAAATGGTGCCCTAAGCACTGCCTACTGCCCCCCCAAGCATCCCGTGGGCTCCAGTACTCCCACCTGCTGCCCTCCCCCAGCTCACCACATTATGCACATTACTTTTTTCTCCCTTTTCTCATATTTTGCCTTACTGTTCAGCTTTTTCAAGAATCCACGTTTTTCTATATGCTCTGAAACGCATTTTATTTTTTCTTTTTATACAACCTGCTTGACTTACAAAGCCATGTCTGACCCAGCTTTGTTAGAAATGCTACATATGGAATACACTGCAACTATAAAACAAAAACATGTTTCTGACTGTGTTTTTACATGTGAATAAATTTTGCATTTTAGCTGTGGACGCAGTTTCCAGTACATGTTTTTGTTTTATAGAAATGCTACATATAAAGAAATCCCAATCCCTCTGCACAACACGCTCCAGAGACCTCAACCTCATTACCACAATCAACAGAACATGTTGAAGGGACGGGTTCATAACACAGAGACTGCCCATGCTCTGGAACAGACTTCCCATACATGTCAAGCAGAGGCACCTCACTGGCCCTCTTCAAGAGAAATCTTGATGAATGAATGGGAAATAGAAATTCACCCCAGGGATCACTCCAGTGGCTTTACTCGATAGAGGTACTGGGAACTAACGGTGGGCTGCACAATGCCAGGGCACTTCTATGGGATAGGCTTGTAAAGGCTCCAGGGCCATTAGCTTAGTACACACCTATGAACCTAATGACAGTTTGAACAGAAACTATGATTAGGGAAAGAAATTCAGTGTTGCTGTTCAGATTTAGTTTTCCCTTGCATTTTAGAACATTTTCCCAATCTTTTAATCCAATGGTGGCCTGAAAAAAATCATGAGTCAGAAAAGAATTTATGTCTTACTTTTTTGTCTTTCAAAAAAGACATAACTTATGCCCAAGGGTTAATGTTCAAAACTGACAGAATAGTAGCTCACAATAACCTAATAATACAATTGTTGTAAGGACACACAAATCCTGTCTGCTTCCCTACCCCCCCAAAGAAAAAGACAGTCGCTGCCTGTGCATCCCTCTGATGTTAGATTGGGATGAAATCAGAAGCTCAGATGGCTGTGGTCATGCATTTTAAGTGAATGCTTTTGTATATATACATAGCATGCCTTTTCACTCCTCACCCTTTCCTTTGCAAAGGCAGTCACCACTATATGTGCTTGGTGTGCGATTGTGACAAAAAATGAATTCCACTTTGTTGCTAATATACAGTACACTGCCCCTGCACATGGTATAGTAACCTTTTTATATACCCCTGCAGTTTGTGAGAAAAGTAAAAGAAACAGTGACCCCGTCTCCAACAGAAGCTATAATGACCTCTTCTGCATAACTCCAAGGTTTGATTGTGATGAGAATTAAAGAAGTAATGAACACACAATCGCCAGTCCCCCAAACAACTTCACTCCCCTGTCACAGCTATATGTACCGCATGACATCCCTACCAGCTGTCCCCTACCGTGTATTACTAAAGAGCAGGTCATAAATGCCCTCTCTAAGGCCAAAAACACAACATCTATGGGACCTGACATTCTAGGCTACATCCTACATGCCCTCTAACAAGCATTAGCAACACCATTGGGTACCCTCTTCAATCAGTCCAAGCACTGGCTTCGTCCCAGCTGAATGGTAAATGGCCACCGTTATGCCCTTGCACAAAGGTGGTGGTTCCACTGATCCTGGGAATTGTAGACCTATTAGCTTGACTAGCCTTATCTGCAAGGCCATGGAGCAAATCATCATGGACTTTATCAACAAAGATATAGGTAATCTCCAATCACTTGACCCTACTCAGTTTGGCTATGTCAAAGGGAGATCATGCCTGTTAAACCTGGTAGACGTCTTCAAGAAAGTTGCCAAGGCCCTGGACGAGGGGAAATCTGTACATACAGCCCACCTAGACTTAGCCAAGGCTTATGACACTCTCCCCCACTCAGGCATCATTGAAAAACTCACCCAGCTAGGTGCCAACCCTTACATTGTTAAATGGGTCACTAACTGGCTCCTAATAGAACACATATACTCAAAACAGGGAATATACCTCCAACAGCAGACCTGTAACCAGTGGTGTTCCACAGGGATCAGTCCTTGTACCTCTGCTGTCTGCTGTTTGGAATCTATTTCTCAGAAGTACAAGTAAAAACTAACGGTCTGTGGCTGACAAAGTTTGCTGACTGCAAACTGGGAGGGGTCATAGAATCTCCATATGAAGTCAACATCCTACAAGAGGGTCTTACACAAACAAATGATTTGGTGTCAAAGTCATGGCCTTAAACTCAATGCAAAAAATGTATTATCATCCCTTTCAGTTAGAGAAAAGTTCCTGCTAACTACCACATCAATAGCAATACCCTAAGTATGCACTTTGTGGTGAGAGACCTGGACACACAGGTTGATGGAATCTTACTTTTGATCACCATGTCTCCACAGTGGTAAGAAGGGCATTCTACACTGCTCATCTTGTAAGTAAGGGCATTGCCTCCAGAAAAAAAAGCTATAGCCTCACTTTACTCTTCCCTCCAACCCAATAATTAACTACAATGCCCCTTTTGGTATGTACCTTTCCAAGCACTTGCAGCAATTGGAGAAACCACAAAGGTTCCTCACAAGGAAAATTCAAGGTCTTCAGCAGTTGTCCTATGTGGCTCATCTGAATCACTGTCAGTTTGTTCTGTTTCATACCGACTACACAGAGGTGATCTCTGCCTTGCATATAAGGCAATCTCTGACCCTGCTTTATGGTAAATGCTGCATATCTGCAAGTCAAATGGTACACAGGTCACTCCCTCTAAAGACCTTAACCTGGTATGTGAAATTAACAGAACCTGCTGGAAGGACAGATTTGTCTCCCAGAGGTCACCACATCTTTGGAACAGACTCCCGCTTCATGTCAAACAGAGAACCTCATTGGCCCTGTTCAAACACAGTCTGGATGATTGGATGGGTAACTGTAAATTTACCCCAGGGGTTCCACTTGTGTCCCTCGTGGACTTGGGCAATAGGTGCTGATCATGGAAATAAGGGTAGAGCTTGGCTAGGCTTGTAAGGGCCCTAGGGCCATTAGTCTACTAATGTCCTATGATTCTTTAAGATACAGGCATACATACTTCTGCGATGTAATAAGGATTCCCAATTACCAAGGGGCATAGGGACAATTTTTAAATATTGCTCTTACAAACTTAAAAAGTTGATAGAATAACAGGTTTTATATCAGCATGAATTTTTTTTGTTTTTTTTACTTAAACATTAGCATAAATTTTCTGTTTAGTTAAAACTGATCACAAATAGTCACCTTTGAACTGACACTAACACCAGAACTCAAAAGGGTGAAATCAGAATAAAAAACTTCACCAAGGCAAACTGTACCCTCTTAGGTGAAGGTATAACTGCATTCCAAGCCCCACCCCAAGCTGAAAATGGTAACTATGCTGAAACATACATTAAACTGGCTTACTGACAGAACCCATGCTGTAAAAGTAGTCAACTCCAAATCCAGCTCCAGACAAGTGACAAGTGGAGTACCTCAGGGTTCAGTCCTGGGACTGCTCTTCTTTGGCATCTACTTCTCTGAAGTACAGGCCAACACTAAGGGACTCTGGCTAACAAAGTTCGCAGATGACTGCAAACTGGGAGCCGTTATTCAATCCCCAAATGATGTGGATACTCTACAAAAGGGCCTTAGAGAAACAGATGCTTGGTGCCAGAGCCATGGTCTCAAGCTCATTGCCAAGAAATGTATAGTTATCCCCTTTGGGAAAAAACATGTACCCATGAATTACCACATAGGTGGCAGTACACTAAACACCGAAAGTGTGATAAGAGACTTAGGGACAAAGGTGGACTTCAATAACCACATCACCACAACAGTCAGGAAATCCTTCTATGTGACACACCTCATCACTAAGGGCTTTTCATCCAGAAAAAAGGAGGTCATTGTCCCACTGTACTCATCTGTCATTAGACCCATTATAGAATACAATGCCCCATTTGGTATGTACCGTGCAAGACATCTGCAACAACTGGAAAGGCCACAGAAATACCTCACTAAGAGAATCACAGGCCTAAAGCAGATACCCTACACTGACTACCTTAAACTCCAGCTATACTCTGTCGCATATCTTCTACTCGGAGGCAATCTCTGCTTAACATACAAGGCCATGTCAAACCCAGTGCGGTTGGACATACTAGAAATCCCAATCCCTCAGAGCCACACGTTCCAGGGATCTAAACCTTGTCATCACAATAAACAAAACATGCTGGAGGGATAGGGTCCTGATCCAGAGACTCCCCAGACTCTGGAATAGACTGCCCATACATGTCAAGCAGAGCTCCTCTTTGGCCATCTTCAAAAGGAACCTTGACAACTGGATGAGAGAAAGAAAATTCACCCCTGGGGATCACGTCAGTCGCCCTGCTAGACAGGGGTCCAGGGAAGTAAATAGTGGGAGAAGAAATAGCCAGGGAATTGTTATGGCTAGGCTTGTATAGGCCCTAGGGCCGATAGCCCAGTACCAACCTATGAACCTATAAAGCCCTGTACAATCACTTGCATATGTATATAAACTTGGCTGTATCAGATACAATCAAAGCCAGAGCCCCAAATAAAATCAAGCTGCCATGGTGGACTTCCAGCATCAACAAACTATACAATGAATGCAAAAAGTTGCTGTCCAAGAAAGCAAAGACAAGGACCCAACATTGGAAAAGCACCCACCTCAGCCTTAACAGGCAAATAAGACAACTTGTCAAATCCTCCAAGAGCTCCTTTGCGACAAACCTAGCAAGTACTCCCAAGGATAACCATAAGCCCTTTTACAGCTGTGTACGTAATCCAAAGGGTAGGACCCAAGCATGTGCAGAATTGGTGGCCAATGGTATCACGCACACTGACCCCACAGAGATAGCGAATCTGCTAGCGGATAGGTTTGGTAAAAATTTCACTCCATTATCCCCTCCTAACTTAAAACAAACCCTCCCCCAACCCCCCACCTTAAATATCTAAAGAGCAGGTCCTAAAATCTCTGTCCAAAGCATAGAACATGGCATCTATAGGACCAGATGACATCTCTGTCTGTCTTCTAAACAGGCTAAAACATGAACTAGCATCACTACCAAGTACCCTTTTCAGTCATAGCATAACAGACTTTGTTCCTGCAGAATGGAGAATAGTTACAGTTATTTCCCTCTACAAAGGTAGCATAGTAACAGACCTGGGGAATTACAAAGCCATAAGCCTGACCAGCATCATCTGTAAGGCCATGGAACATATCATTATGAACCTCATAAATAAAGACATAGGTGACTTCCAAACCCTGGATCCTAGTCAATTTGGCTTCGTGAAGGGCAGATCCTGCCTGTTAAATCTGGTGGATTTCTTTGAAAGTGTGACCAGAGCCACTGATGAGGAAAAATCTATGCAGAGAGTATACCTCGACTTGGCCAAGGCTTTCAACACAATCCCACATTCAGGCATTACTGATAAACTTAGCAAACTGAATGTACGCCCCTTCATTGTAAGATGGGTTGCCAACTGGCTTTCAGACTGGACACACACTATCAAAGTGGGTGACTCCACATCAACCAGCAGACTTGTTACCAGTGGGGTGCCACAGGGATTAGTCCTGCCCCCCCTACTGTTTGGTATATACTTCTCAGAAGTTCAGGCCAAAACTAAAGGGTTGTGGCTGACCAAGTTTGCAGATGACTGCAAACTAGGTCCAATAACTGAATCCCCAAATGATGTCAGTATACTCCAGGAGGGTCTCTCACAGACCAACAACCAGTGTATTAGTCACAGTCTTAAACTGAATGCAAAGAAATGCATCATCATTCCCTTTGGCACAAACAATGTCCCTTCACACTATCAAATCAATAACAATACCCTAAGTACCCAGGAAGTGGTAAGGGATCTGGGATCACAGGTTGACCGCAACCTTAACTTCGGCCACCATGTGTCTACTTTTGTAAGGATAGCTTTCCATATAGCTCACTTGATTACTAAAGGCATCAACCCGAGAGCAAAAGAAGTTATAACCCCCCTATATTTGGCACTTATTTGGCCCATAATTGAGTATAATGCCCCATTTGGTATGTATTATAATGAATAATAATTAGTTCCTTTGAGCAATCAAACTGTTCCCTGTACCCAAACTAGTTTGATCATCATGGATTGCATGGTGTGATTCTAGGGGTATGGTATGTTAGCTGCCATAATTTAACTGATGTGTTTTAAGTAGGTTAAAAATGGTTTCTTTTGGGTGGAGTTTGGCATAATGGTTAAGGTGTTTACCTTACAGTCAAGGTTTAGATCCCTGGAGCGTATGGCTCTGAGGGACTGGGATTTCTTTAAGTGTAGCATGTCCAACATGCAGGACTTGATTTTCACATGGGGTAATTGGCTAAATGGCCTACAATACCTCTCAACTGTCCAGGTTTTCGCAGAATGTCCAGATGTTTGGCTGATATTTTTGATCTGTTCCTCATAAAACTTGTGGTTTTCTGGGAAGTCATTGGGATAATCTGAGGACTGAAGTCACTAAATAATGGTATACATTTGAGTTTCAGACTTAAATCATTCAGAAAATGTATATTAACACAAACCCTCTTAAGCTAGCAACTTTCTAAGTTTATAAGAGCAAGATTTAAAATATGTCCCTATTTTTGGGCCTTTGTCCCCCCATTTACTCATGCTTTGTCCACGTTTCTTGCACTAAGAGGTTGAGAGGTATGCATATGAAAGCAGTTAGCCTAGTACAAAACTATGAAAATAAACATTCATAAATTCATCCTGGTATTGTTTGTTTAAATATTGGCAGCCACAATACCACAATTTTATTAAAAACAGGCCACAAATATGGTGCAAAAATCTGGACATTCTGTGAACATCTGTACAGTTGGGAGATAAGTCGACCCTACTCTGGAATTAAAAAAAAAAATAATTACTTTCCTGGGTGCTGCAGCCAATCAAGTCCCTTGTTTCACTTAAATGGACCTGATTGAGTGCAGCTTACCGACAAATAAAAAAAAAAGACAGAAAAATGTTTGCGATCTTGCGATGATGTCACACAGCCATGCGGATGTCGACCATGAGGAAAGAGCAGAGGAAATGGTGAAACCCGCAGCTGCTGCATGGGGGCCCTTGTTCATGGGGGAAATAATCTGGGACTCCCCACGGCCGCGGGTTTCGTGGGTGCCTAACATTGGCTATGGAGTTTCTGAGATACATATCTGTCCCTCCAGCATGCTTTGTTTGTGTCACTGACTAAGTTTAGATCATTAGATCAGGTGACCCTTGAGCTGTTTGACTTGTGGATGTGTAACAGCTCCACCAGGGCTGGAATTATGAATGTCTTGTGCGTCAGGCATAGGTCGTCCCTTAATAGTTGGCAGGAGACGGAGAAAAGGGATAGGGCTTTTAGTGTCTCCTCATCGGACATGTTGTTTGCGACCTGTATTTTCTTTGTGTGGAACCTCTGTGGTCACTCCATCTGCTGTAAGTGCCTAGTCATTGTCCTCTTTATCACCCAAGAAGCACAATGAGACTAGGGTCTTTGGGTTGCAGTCATGGATTTATCCTTTTGCTCTGCAGCCAAACCATGTCTGATATTTTTATCTAACAAGTTATGCTTTCCACGTACTAATCAAACAGCAACCATGCTATATGCTAATGCAGCCATCCAGGAGAGAGGCATATGCTTTGCCCCTTCCCCCCAAGACCTGTATCATGGAAAGCATCTACTCAACAAGCAATTGAAAGAATCACATGGCCATCTAGATTAGCACAGCCTTTATTTCTACATCCAGTGGTGAACATGACCAAGAGGATGTGTTCATCTATTGTGGTAGAGGTAAGTGCTGGATGTTTACTGGTAAGATTGGATTAGGAGGTGTATGCATGACAGTATATGAGGGGCCGCATGTATGAATATATGTGTGAGTGTGTGTCTGTCCAGGAGGTAGTGGTAGTGGTAGTGTAGGATCAGGTGTGGGGGGGTGCATGCATGTTTGGGATGTCTGTCATACTTTCATTCACCCCTTAAAAAGAAGCAGGGTTTGTAATAATAGGTGGAGGTAAACACTAGTCACCAGGGAAAACTTGTGCCTAAGGACTAGTGAATCAGGAGTGTGGGAGAAAACACTAGCCTCTAGGGATACTAAATATGGTGTGCCTTAAGGGCACATACTGAAAAAAGAAAAGTGCAGGAAATCACTAGACATCAGGAATCTGTAGTGTGCAGTAAAATGTCACTAGACCAGTTTCAAGCCATATGTCCTCCTACTTTCTGTGCAGCACCACTAGACACTGCAAATGTATTTTAGCAATATGTATGCAAAAAAACAAAATAGGTAGAAAAAGAGATCTGAATTGCCATCCTTAACATAAGAACCCCCTGCATTAACCTGCTGTAATAACTGAGAAGTTAGTGCATCAGCTGTTCCTTTAATATATAGGTTCATAGGTAGGTACTAGGCTATTGGCCCTAGGGCCTATATGAGCCTAGCCAAAAAGGTACCCTGGTTTTCGCCACCCCAGAAAATTATTTTCCTGTGCCCCTGTCGAGCAGAGCCACAGAGGTGATCTCTGGGGTGAATTTCCTATCTCCCTTCCAATCATCAAGATTTTTCTTGAAGAGTTCTAATGAGGAACTTTGTTTGATATAGATAGGTAATTTGTTCCAGAGTATGGGAAGTCTCTGGGACAGGAATCTATCCCTGTTTATTATGGTGACAAGGTTTAGGTCCCTTGAATATGTAGCTCAGAGGGATTGGGATTTCTTTAAGTGGAGCATGTCCAACAGCTCTGGGTTTGACATAGCTTTGTATGTTTGGCAGAGATCACCTCTGAGTAGGTGATATGCGATGGAGTAAATCTGGAGTTTTTTTAGATGGTCTGCATATGGCATCTATTTAAGGCTGGTAATCCTCTTTGTGAGGTATTTCTGCAGCCTTTCCAGTTGTCGCAGATGTCCTGTGAGGTACATACCAAAAGGGGTGTTGTACTCTATAATGGGTCTAATGAGTGACGAGTAGAGGGAAACAATGACCTCTTTTTTCCTGGATGAGAAACCTTTTGTGATGAGGTGTGCCACATAGAAGGATTTCCTGACTTCTGTTGCGATGTGATTATCAAAGGAGAGACTACTGTCCACCTGTGTCCCAAGATCTCATCACACTTTCGGTGTTAAGTAAACTACCACCTATGTGGTAGCGCATGGGTACAGAGTTTTTATCAAAAGGGATGACAATGCACTTTCTGGCATTGAGCTTAAGGCCATGGCTTTGACACCAGGCATCTGTCTCAATGAGGCCCTTTTATAGGATGTCCACATCATTAGGAGTATCAATTATGGCTCCTAGCTTGCAGTCATCTGCAAATTTCATTAGCCAAAGACCTTCTGCATTAGCCTGTACTTCAGAAAAGTAGATACCAAACAGGAGAGGAACCAGGACTGAACCCTGTGGTACTCCACTTGTCACTGGTCTGAAATCGGATTTGGAGTCTGCTACTTTCACAGTGTGGGTTCTGTCAGTAAGCCAGTTGCCAACCCATCTTGTGACATAAGGATTTATATCTAGTTTAGTGAGTTTATCTATAATTCCAGAGTGGGGGATAGTGTCAAAAGTCTTGGAGAGATCTAGATAGGCTGTGTGAACCACCTTACACTTGCTATGGCTTTGGTGACTGCTTCAAAGAAATCTATCAGGTTTAGGAGACATGATCTGCCTTTTACAAACCTGAACTGGGTGGGGTCCAGAGTTTGGAGATTACCAGTGTCTTTGTTTATAAGTTCCATGATGATATGTTCCATGGCCTTGCAGACCAGGCTCGTTAGGCTAATGGGGCAGTAGTTCCCGGGGTCCGTGGTGGCTCCCCCTTTGTGTAGTGGGATAACCATCGCTGTGCACCATTCATTGGACACAAAGCCTGAGGTGAGGCTATGATTGATCATGGTGCTTAGGTGGGGTGCCAGTTCATTCTGTAGTTCATGTAGAAAGCAGCCTGGGATGTTGTCAGGTACCATGGATGCTGTGTTTTTGGCTTTGCAGAGTGTGGTTTTTACCTGTGCAGCCGTGATTACAGGAACTTTGCATTCTTCCAGTATATAGATGGGCCCTTTAGGGGGCGAGAGAGAGGGGTAAAGTTAGCACTGAACCTATCTGCCTGGATGTTGGCAATATCAGTTGGTTCTGCATATTTAGTGCCATTGTGTTGTAACTCAGAGCCAATCTGAGTGTTGCCATTGAGATTCTTGACATAGTTATAGAATGCTTTGTGATTGTCTTTAGAATCAGTGGAGATTTTGTTTTTGTAACTAGCTTTGGAGGATTTTATGAGGGATCTCAGCTTCTTAATCAGGCTGACCAGGGAGTTCCTCCAATCATGGGATTTTACTCTATTTTTGCAACAGTTTCTTTCTTCTGTTGTAGAGTTTGTTTATGGCAGTGGGGCCACCAGATTGGCTTCCTTTTTTTGGAGGATAGCATCATCCATGCACTTGTATAAGTGCTTATAAAGTGCATTTGTGTAGGATTCAGCAGTCGTACCTCTATTGTCCATCTGCATGGGAGTCATGAAGTTTGCCACTTCTGTCTTAAGAAGTGTGAAGTTGGCTTTGGAGAATTTATTTTATGGTGGTTTCACTAATGGGGGGTGGGGGCAGGATGTGGATGTCTAGGGTGATTAGCTTGTGGTCAGATCTGATCAACGATGAATTGACCTCTGGTGTGGAACACTGGTCGCCCATGTTGGTAATGACCAGTTCTAGGATATTGCTGCCCCTGGTGGGGGTGTGGATACGTTGATCCAAGGCGTTGGAATTTATGAATTCCAGAAAATGTTGAGCAAAAGAGTTGGTACATGAGTAGTTTTCCCAGTTAATGGTGGGGTGGTTGAAATTGCCCATTATTAGGGTATTGGGTTATACCCTAATATTTTCCAGTGTATTAAGAAATGAGGAGTGGGAATCTTGGGGCATGGTGGGGGATTTGTAGCAAGTTACAATTTCGATTGCGGTCTTGCCCAGAGTTAGTTGCACTTGGATAATCTCGGATGCATTATGCTGAGCAACTAACCTGGAGGTGTGGATATCCTTAATGAATATGGACACACCTCTGCCTTTTGTGTTTCGGTCCAGGTTAGGTGGCCAAAAGGTATGGTATGAATTATAGCCTGGTAATGCAGGGATGCTCTCTGGAGCCTTGAACCAGGTCTCTTTCACTGCACAGAGGTCGATGTTCTCCATTTTAAGGAGTGCCTCGAGTGAATGCATTTTGAGGTTTAGACTTCTAGCATTGAGTAGCATTACCCTCAGATTTTGCTTGCTTTTACCTGTTATGGTGGTGAATTTGTCATTTGAACCTTGCCTAAAAAAGCAATATAGGGGTGACAAGAGCCTTAGCCAGTATCTGGAATCCCAAGGGCGACAGGTGCAGGCCATCTCTGACAAAGCATCATGGTCTGTTGATCATGTCATCCCAGGCAGACAGATAATGGATCCCCTTAGAATGACACCAGAAGCTTAGCCAATTGTTGAAGTCAATCATTTTGTCCTTGTACTATGGTATCATTCTGGGTATGGCAGGATGCTACTCAGGGCTAGGGTCATACCTGCCTGGTCTACAAGATCGGAGAGCTCCTCCATGTCTCTATTGATGTAGTCCAGGGAGGTATGTCTCAGGTCATTCACACCAACATGGACAATGACAGAGTCATATTTGTAGTTGTTGTGGAGTGACCTGAGTGTGTGAGTTATGTGGCAGATCCTGGCACCTGACAGGCAGCTGACAGTAACTTTCTCCTTGTTTAGCCTGGTGAGTGGTACATCAGTGTGCCTGACTATAGAGTCACCTATGACTAGAGTGTTGGGTACGTTGTTATGCCTTATGGGCTGCAGTTGAGTGGCATACTGAGTTTGTGGGCTATGTGTCATGTGGGTTGTGTTGGGGAGTGGAGGTTGCTTGTGTTTCTCCTTTAGAGTCTCTGTTGCTTAAGCATATTTTTATTGAGAGCCTCCATGAATGTAGGTGATGGTTTTGTGTTTCTATGTGTATGTTATAATCAACAGACCATAGCACAAGTAACAAAAAACTGAGGGTAATGCTACTCAATGCCAGAAGTCTAAACCTCAAAATGAACACACTCAAGACACTCCTCAGTATGGAGAAAATCGATATATGTGCAGTAACAGAAATCTGGTTTAAGGGTCCAGAGAGCACCCCCAGCATTACCAGGCTGCAACTCATACCATACATTTTGGCCACAGAACCCAAACAGAAATACAAAAGGCGGGGGTGTATCCATATTCATCAAGGATACCCACACCTCCAGGTTAGTGGCACAGCACGATGCTTCAGAGATCATCCACGTGCAACTAACAATGGGCAAAACTGCAATTCAAATTGTAGCTTGCTACAGATCACCCACCATGTCCCAGGACCCCCAGTCCACATTTCTGAAAACACTGGGAAACATACAGGTCCTACCAAACACTCTAATATTGGGTGATTTCAATTACTCAAACATTAACTGGGAGAACTACTCAAGTACTAACTCCCTTGCCCAACTTTTCCTAGAATTTATAAACTCAAACACCCTGGTTCAACTGGTCAACACTCCCACCAGAGGTGACAACATACTGGACCTGGTCATCACCAACATGGGTGACCGGTGTTCCACACCAGAGGTCAACCCCTCACTGGTTAGCTCTGACCATAAACAAATCACTTTGGATATCCATATTCCACCCCCACCCCCAGACAAGAAAGCCACCGTGAAAAACTTTTCAAAAGAAAACTTCATGTTACTTAAGACTGAGGTGGAAAGTTTCAAAGCCCCCATGCTGAAGGATAACACTGTCCAAGCTGCAAAATCCTTTACTAATGCATTCTATGGGCAGCTACAAGAATGCATGGATCATGCCATCCCAAGCAAAACCAAGACTCACTCCTCCAAGAAAAGGAAACCAGTCTGGTGGACTCCTGCCATAAACAAGCTTTACAATAGAAGGAGGACACTAGTACAGAAAAGAGTAAAATCCCAAGAAGGGAAGACATCCCTGATCAGTATCAGCAAGAAACTACGATCTCTCATAAAATAATCCAAGGTGAGCTTTGAAAGAAAAATTGCCAAGGACACCAGAGATAACCACAAGGCATTCTTTAGCTATGTCAAGAATCTAAGTGGCAATGTTCAGATCTGCTCAGAGTTAGTGCAGAATGGCACATAATACACTGAACTGACCAATATCGCCAATATCCTGGCAGACAGGTTCAGCGCAAACTTCACCCACCTCTCACCCCCAAAAGGGCCCATAACCAAAGCAGAAGAATGTAGAGTCCCTGAAATCACAGACACTCAGGTTAAAACTGCCCTCTCCAAAGCCAAAAACACAGCATCAATGGGACCGGACGGTGTCCCAGGCTGAGTCCTACACGAGCTCAAAGATGAACTAACCCCTCACCTAAACATACTGTTCATACTCAGCCTCTCCACAGGCTACATACCCATAGAGTGGTGCACAGCAATGGTTATTCCACTCCACAAAGGTGGAGCCACAACAGACCCCAGGAACTATTGCCCTATAAGCCTGACTAGCTTGGTCTGCAAGGCTATGGAGCACATCATCATGGAACTCATTAACAGAGACATTGGGAACCTCCAAACACTGGACCTTACCCAGTTTGACTTTGTTAAGGGCAGATCATGCCTCCTAAACCTGGTGGTATTATAGACAAGCTCACCAGCCTGAACATAAACCCCTATATGTCACAAGATGGGTTGCCAACTGGCTCATGGACAGAACACACATGGTGAGAGTTGTGGGAGCTAGGTCCAACTCTAAACCGGTTACAAGTGACATTCCCCAGAGCTTAGTCCTAGGACCCCTCCTGTTCAGCATATACTTCTCAGAGGTACAGGCAAGCAGAGGAGGACTATGGCTGACCAAGTTCGCAGATGACTGCAAACTAGGAGCTATAACTGACTTTCCGGCTGACACAGGCATCCTCCAAAAGGGTCTCACTGAGACGGATACCAGGTGTCAAAATCATGGCCTCAAGCTAAATGCCAAAAATTGCATAGTCATCCCCTTTGGAAAAAACAAAGTACCCACAAGCTACCACATAGGTGGTAGTCCCCTAAATACGGAAGACGTAATAAGGGATCTGGGGACCCAAGTAGACAGTAATCTCACCTTTGATAATCACATTGCCAAAGTGGTTAGAAAATCCTTTTACATGGCCCACCTAATCACAAAACGGTTCGCATCCAGATCAAAAGAGGTCATTGTGCCCCTCTACTCATCACTCATCAGACCCATCTTAGAGTACAATGCCCCATTTTCTGATGTACCTTACAAGACACCTACAACAGCTGGAAAGACCACAGAAGTACCTCAACAAGAGAATCAATGGCCTTAAACAGATGCCCTATGCAGCTCGACTGAAGAAACTCCAGTTGTACTTGGTTGCATACCGCCTACTCAGAGGTGATCTCTGCCTGACATACAAGGCCATGTCCAACCCAGAATTGATGAACATGCTCCTCCTAAAGAAAACCTTATCCCCTCGAGCCACATGCTCTAGTGATCTAAACCTCACCACAACAATAAATAGGACGTACTGGAGGGATAAATTCCTGTCCCAGAGACTTCCCATGCTTTGGAACAAGATCCCAATCTACATTATGCAGAGCTCCTTGCTAACACTCTTTAAAAGAAGCCTTGATGAGTGGATGGGAAACAGAAAGTTTACCTCAGGGATCACTTCAGTGGCTCTGCTGGACAGAGGCACAGGGAACTAATCTAAGGGGGCGGCGAAAGCCAACACATTCTGGCTAGGCTTGTAAATGCCTTCGGGCAGATAGCCTATTACCCACCTATGAACCTATGAACCTATGTTTTGGTGGTGTAGGTTTTGAGGGACTATGTGCTGAGTGTGGTGTGGTACAAGTGTTTACCTTCTCCTCTTGACTGTCTAGTCCAGTCTTGGGTGAAGAGACCTTTGCTTCTAGTTTGGCTATATAAGTGCATCTCTCACAGGTTGTAGTGTTGGGTGGTAGGATGAGAGGGTTGTCTGTGTACATGAGGCAATTCCTGCATTGCCCCAAGATGCCCAGATCCATCAAGTAGACAGGAGAAAACAACAGGAGCTGACCCTTAGACATGCCTGGATAGGTGCTTATTTATTAAGTACTAAAAATTGCTTTCCTCTAGACAAGTGAGGAAAGTTGAATGCTGTAGTAATTTGCAGCTTATTTAGTGCTTACAACAAGTTCTGAACAAGTGTGAGCTCAAAGAAACAGATTTGAGTGGTAAAGCTAAAAAAACTGGCTAGTTCTAAGGGAAAATTTGAAGAGCAGACTTTATGGTGCCAGGAATAGTGTAACCCTAGCTAAGCAGCGATGCATAAAGTGTATTTTTTTGTTTAATATAACAGTAGTAAATGAGCAAACTGATTTAAACAAATTAACCAATTAACCAATAAAAAGCTAAAAACTGAGCCCAGTTCCAGCAGTCTTTGATCAGACAAGTTCTAACTGCACACTCCTGCCACTAGGGTGCAGGGGATCTTTCTCCAAAGAAAGATGGTCTGGATTACTGCTCAAGTTGTACAAACAAAGCTAAATTCAGCAGGTCTAAATTTAGTCTATGCTACAGCAAACAAGGCGTACCAATTTCAGAAAGAAAGTTCAAATAAGCAGACACAATAAGCCTTTAACCAGTAACTCCCAGCTCAGAAGGGCAGAATCTACCCTCTCCCTCCAAGAATCTTGCAATGCCTGCAACATGTGGGACAGAAAATGTTAGGCACACCTCTTTAACTTGTAAACAGCTTTTACCTTGGCATGCATTTACTGAAGGATATGAAATATGGAATTCAAATGTCTGGCATTAAGGACTGACTGCAAGTATCCATGAAGTATCTGGGCAGGGGAAAAGGAGACATTATGGGCATTCTTACAGCAGTGACAGGTATGGGGTATGCGGTGTGTGTTTTACTGTGTGCGATGGGAGGGATTTACACAATGTGGCCGAGACAGTTAAATACCACAGGAAGTGCTGATATGCACTTCATGGTAGTTAACTGTGATTAACACATGCAAATTAGCTGATAATGAAGTTTTTCCTCACTGCGGTTAATGTCTCTATGAATAGAAAAATACAGTATCCCATTAACAGGGCCTTTTAGCCATGTCCCTTAATGCAGTGTGGTAATACTTTAATGAATCCATGGAATAGTTTTCTACTCTGTTTTGAGGTAGATCACACTTATTATCTGTACTTATTTTATACGAGGACATTCTGAATTAAGGTATTTCTTCAGGATGAAATGACTTCTTGAAATCTGCATTACTTCTAAGACCAGACATTTCCATGTTTTATTTCAGATATAAAATCAAAATACTTTATTAATGTAACAACAATATGCTTGATATTAATACATGAAAACAGTGCCTTTCAATTTTCTGAACTGTCTGAATACATAGACAGATTTCTAAACAATTTTCCATACTTTGAATGTTTTAGGATGTCTGCAGCCTGCATTTCTGATGATATGTTAGGAATTATTTCAGGTAACAGATCACCAAACAATCTAGCAGGATATCCAAACACTTTTCTGCTCATCTTGTTCTGGAAATTCCTCTTGGGACATTTCACTGGATATTTATCTGTGGAGACATCTGACCACCTCTATGCTGAAACATCACCAACAGTATTTAACACAATCACTATGAGATGCACTCATTTAAACACATTTTCCTGATATCTTCTTAAGAGCATGCCATTCTCATTAAAATAGAATATATTCTGAGGTATTTACAGTCTTAAAACCATTGTGGTCTGCTTGCCTGCATATCCGTTGCTGTATTCCTACTCTGTTTCCTTCCCTTAATGAATGCAGGTATCATGTTATCTGATCATGGCAACATTTTGAATTGTTATGTTTTGTTTTGGCTTCCCTTGAACATAACCCGGGTTTACAGGCTGTAATAAAGTAAGTTTTATTAGTAGCTCAGCTGGTGAAATTCTTACAACTTGCAAGGCAGTATTTATACATTACAGTAAAGCTAAGTGAATGTATATGTAGCAGTTCCTGTTAATGCTCTGTAATTTCTTCATGAGGTTCTTTTTTTAACAGTCTGTGTAATCCTTGTTACCATTTGACTACAGGTAGTAAAGGCTAGAAGTCATAGTACGAAATTCCTACTGCTTTGAATATGTGCTGAATGTCATACTTGGCATGCTGTGGAACATTAACAGAAATTAGCATATCAGGAATCCCATGTCTTGGCAATATGACCTTAAGTCATTAATCACACAACTTTTACAGTATCGGTTAACTCCGTTATCTCAGGTAATTTCAAATAATGAGATATATGGATCAAGTATTCATAGTTTTGAAAATGAAATAAATCTCTTACTTCTCTACACACTGGTCTCCATGGAACTAATTAAGAAATTCTTTGTTTTCTTGGATTTTTATTGTCATTATGATAAGAACTGCAAGCTGTATAGCTGGGAATATTCTGAGTCTGTGTGTGTTGGCATTCAAACCCAATATAAAGCAGCATGAAATATTTCTTTATATTTCACATTTTCAAGCATTTATTCCCTTAGCTTACTGGACATTATCAATGTATCAGTCATGAACAGCAATCACTGTCTGCAACCAAATGTCTTCTTTGAATGAAAAATATCTCTGGAATCTTTTACACACAGCATATGTCTACTCAGGCCACCCTCTTACAGCCACTTCTTGAAGCACTTCCATCTCTGGATCATTCTCAGTATACTACTTAAATTCTTTGAGCTTCTTTTCAGTCATAGGAAACTTAGGAACATTTCAGTTTACTCCCGGTTCATCACATGCTGCTCAACTTCTTAATTCAAGAATTTTGGACAAAGTCAAAAAATAATGGGGGAACAAAGGACAAAAATCAGAAAATATTTAAGTACTGCCCTTATAAACTTAGGAGGTTGCCAAAATAACACATTTTGCATTATCATGTATCTTGTGAAGGACATGAAGTCTGAAACTCAAATGAATTTCATTACTTAATGATTTCAATCCTCAACTTTTATGAGAATCAGACCAAAATATGAGGCAAAACTCAGGACATTCTGCACTATTCTGGACAGCTGACAAGTATGGTTCATCATCAAGAAAATCTTGTTGCTTTAGTAATCAAAAACATCTCAACATAGCTGCTCCATGCATATTTTTTATTGGCTTATACTTAACAGCTACATCATACTTCCATAGTCTCAACAAAATTTAATTCAAAGTATCGTATTATAAAATGACCTCTTAAATATAGTCTGTAAAGTTTTAGGGTTAGATTCCACCAATATTTCCATAAATATATTCAAATAACTTTTTACAACCATATACTTTAACAAGCAAGTGTGCAGTTCCTGGCATTACCATAAAAGTTATGGATCCATAAGATAAAGGGTTATTTTCTTTCAAAATTACTGTAGCAGTTTTACTTTGGCTGGCATTTACCTGCAACACGACTATTAATATCAGAACAGTTCATTGTGGCAGTTTGGTCACGGAATGTTTAAACATTTTAAAGTTCTTTCTTCACTCTGTCTTTTAGTACCATTCCAAGTTTTAGCAATTTTCTTAATGGCAAATTAACACCCAGCACATTAAGAATAAACTTCTGGAGGTGCCATATAATTCCAAGAAATCTCAAGAGAGCTCTTTTGTCCTTTAGAGGAGGCATTTGTACCACTGCTCTTAATTTCCAGTGTCTGGTTTCAAGCCTTCTGGTAAGATATGACACACATAATTGTGTGTGCGTGCATGTGTGTGTGTGTGTGTGTGTGTGTGTGTGTGTGTGTGTGTGTGTGTGTGTGTGTGTGTGTGTGTCTGTGTGTGTGTGTGTGTGTGCATTTGTGTAGTCAAATTTCATAATTTATTCAGGTTGAGGTTGTTCTGTCTTGGCCTCTTCGGTAATTATCTCTTTTGGTTTGATCCCACAGTAGTATTTCATTGGGTATATTAACATCATCATCATAACCATTGTCTGTGCAATAGCTCTCCAAAACACATCACGTGCTGAGGAGATACCAAATGGAAGTCTCAAAGATTTGAATCTTCCTAAAGATGCATTCAAAGTGCACAGATCTGAACTTTCATCATCAAGCTTTAATACCAAAATTCCTGGTTTGAATCAAACACAGAAATACTTTGCTCATAACATGGAATACATCAATTCTTTAGTTGTCCAAAGTGGATAGAACTCTATTTTATACTTGTATTAAAATGCTGTGGTGCACTACTACAACCAAACAAAGGCACTCGGAAACAAACTCTAGTCAACAAAAAAAGCAAAATTAAGTCTGTTTAATATGAAGCGCTTTTCGTCGCCTGCAATAAGGCAACTTCTTCAGATAAATTTCAGTTGAAAACCACCATTTTATGTACTAATCTAGTCACATGGTCAGAAGAAAAACATTGTATCAATGCTACATAAAATAGTGCCAACAATATATAGTTTAAAAACACATCAAAATTTTTGACTATTGCTTATACAATCACCTGACTATAAATTAACAAAATGTTTACTCATAATAAACGAGTTTACCAAGCTTTGTCTAAAAACACATAATACATAATAAGGTAAAATTAAATTTTAAAATGAAAATTAAAAAATAGAAGTTGAATGTCGGTGTTAAAGGACAAACTCTCAAGAATGAATGTTAGCGCAACTAGTAATAATATACAAAAATGTTATTAATTTAATTTGTTCCAATTTTTACCAATAGTTGAAAATTGTATATAATACTTCACAATTTGTTGTATAACTTACTGATAATAGGCGCTATGTTAGTGTGTTAAAGAAGCCTATCTGTATTTTTATTACAACATTCAACTCAGACAGTATTAATATGAGATATATACTATATAAAAACTGGGAATTATTTAAATATGACAAAAACTTGTCTGTAAAATTCAGTGATTATCCTAAAATTATTTTTAGGAGAGGCAAGAATTTAAAAAGCATCCTTGAATTGTGTAAAACAAAAGAATTTAACAAGAGAGTGGGAATGTATTCTTGTGGTTGTTGTAGTATGTGTAAATTTGTCAGTACAGGCACAAAATTCAGTATTAATGACAAACAATACAACATAAGCTACAAGTTAAATTGTAATTCTAAATTAGTTGTCTATGTAGCTTCCTGTACATTATGTAAAGCATTCTACATAGGCAAAACGGAACGCCGTTTACGAGACAGAATATATGAACACACTTATGCAATAGCTACTAATAAAGTAGAAAATGCATTAGCTAAACATGTTATGTCATACGAGGACCATAGTTTTAAATTTAGAGCAATCGACCAAATACAGTATGACATTAGAGGAGGGCCTTTAAATCTGCTCTTGGAAGATCGTGAACTGTCATGGCAAATAAGAACTAATGCATTTTTTGAGCCTGGTTTAAACGAACATTGTAATATTGTGTGTCTTCTTAAACTTAAAAGCCTGGACAGATAGACTTCTTTAACACACTAACATAGCGCCTATTATCAGTAAGTTATACAACAAATTGTGAAGTATTACATACAATTTTCAACTATTGGTAAAAATTGGAACAAATTAAATTAATAACATTTTTGTATATTATTACTAGTTGCGCTAACATTTAGTCTTGAGAGTTTGTCCTTTAACACCGACATTCAACTTCTGATTTTTAATTTTCATTTTAAAATTTAATTTTACCTTATTATGTATTATGTGTTTTTAGACAAAGCTTGGTAAACTCGTTTATTATGAGTAAACATTTTGTTAATTTATAGTCAGGTGATTGTATAAGCAATAGTCAAAAATTTTGATGTGTTTTTAAACTATATATTGTTGGCACTATTTTATGTAGCATTGATACAATGTTTTTCTTCTGACCATGTGACTAGATTAGTACATAAAATGGTGGTTTTCAACTGAAATTTATCTGAAGAAGTTGCCTTATTGCAGGCGAAGAAAAGCACTTCATATTAAACGGACTTAATTTTGCTTTTTTTGTTGACTCGAGTTTGTTTCCGAGAGCCTTTGTTTGGTTATATTAGTACTTTTTCATTAGTTTGTTGTTGCTGTGGTGCACTACATTATTTATTTGTTTCTTTCAATTTACTTATGGGTAGGTGAGCTGGTCTACTGGCCTTTTTCAATTACAATATAGGTACTGAGGAATGGTACAACACATTTTAATAAGAAAAAGTTTTCATTGCATATATATTACACTACATAGACAATGTCATATGATGACAGTGAATAGAAGATACAGAGATGAACTTTTTTCTAATTTCTTTTCATGGTTCTGAGTGCCTGTAGTGCTGTTCTAGCAGTTCATTTGTGAAAGTACCTCCATTTGTTATATAAAGCTTGCTTTTCTTTGTAGGATCTTTTACTAGTTTTCTTTCACAGTTTTGTATATTTACAGGGCTTTGCCTGGGTTAAGAAAGGTTCAGGAGGCATGTGTGCTTATTCTAACAGTCAATTTGTCAGCAGTGTTTAAAGTGTGTACTGACCCTTGTTATTTAACACTTGATTGTGTGTGCAGGAGCTTTTTTTAATATCTGTCATAGCTCTGTGTGTCTGTAGGAAACAGAGCTTGGGGATATGTGTGCTTCTTTATCAGTTCATATGTGGTCAGTGTTTAAAAGAAGTTGCTCCCTTTGTTATATAAAACTTGCTTCTATATGCAGGAACTTACTTCTAATTTTCTTTCATAGCTTTTTGCTTTTGTACATACAGCTTTGCCTGAGAAAACAGACCTTGAGGTGTGTGCTGTTCATGCATTTCATTTGTTGCCAGTGTTTAAAAGGCGTTGCTCTTTTTGTTATATAAAGATCGATCCTGCATCTTTCATAGCTTTGTGTGATTGTACAGCTTTACCTGAGATAGCATAACTTGGAATGTGTATTCTGTTCTTATAGTATGTTTGTGGCCAGTGTTTAAAGGAAGCAGTTCTCATTTTTTATTTATTTATTTTTTTTATTTAACATTTGTTAACTGGGAAATTCCGACATGAAACAAGCCAATTTTCAGTGGAGGCCCGGGGAGAAATGCTTCAGACACATGTCTTTGTAATGTGGGGGGAAACCGAAGCACCTGAAGGAAACCCACATGAATGAAAGGAGGACATGCAGACTCCACAAAGAAGACACCCCAGCTGAGAACCGAACCAGAGAACTTCTTGCTGTGAGGCGACAACCCTACCACTGCATCACTGCACCGTCCCTTTTATATAAAGCTTGCTTCTGTGTAAAAGGGCTTTTTCCTATTTCCTTTCACAGCTCTGTGTGTTTGTGGAGCCTGAAATAAGCGAGCTTGAGAGGGTATGTGTGTTGTTTTAACACTTTGTTTATGAGATGTGTTTACAGGAGGTAACCCCCTTTGTTATATAAAGCTTGTTTTCTGTGAGGAGACTCATGCCAAGTGGCATACAATGTGAAGACACAAAGATGCACTTTGCATGGTTTTGAGTGACAAGCATGTTAGGGAGATAGTATAAAATGTTATAAAGGTTACTACCTATTTGGCCACCACATGCATATGTTACATATTAAATATGTGCTATTATCAAGAGATTACATAGGTAAAATCGCTTGCACATATAATAGGAGCATCTATGTTTTTTATTTTATTATTTTTTTGTTAAGTATTTTAAAAGTCTAGTTTCTTTTACTTTTTACAAAGTTGTGATTTAGGAATTAGACAAACATTGTGTATTTACTGAATGAACAATTCTGTTTGTTTAATTAACAATTAGATTTGGTGATTATTTGAGTTAAAGTTATTGAGAATATTTTAAGCTATTGTTTACTATGCACTCTGTTTGATTCTGTTGTTTTAGTTTCCTTGATCTATGTCATGGTTTTGTTTTTTGCATTTTTTTAATTTATATTTTATAATTTCCTTATAAATATCTCATTGATAAACTAATTTCAGTTTGTACTTTTTTGTCATTAATCACTCAGCAGATTTTAGTTCTTTATATTCTTAGCATATTCCTAAATATTCTATTTCATGAGTATACTACATGCAAAGTAATTCTACTTGTACCCATTAGTTTGTAACACTCAGCTTATTCTAATTTTTTCTACAGTATATAATTCAATTTGTATCTTTTTATCTTATTATAATAAGTCACTAATTATACAAGAATGAACATGGAAAATTCATACAAACTAGAAGGTCTACTACAAAAACATTTCTGATAGGGTGAATTTCTGATTCTAAGCAGTTGTGTCTGAATTGTGCCAAGTTATCAGAACTCTAATTCTTGAAGGAAAGAGATACACTGATAATATTCATTGTAATTCTAGTAATGGAAGAGCCCTGCAAGCTATTAATGATAGGATGTTGGACAAGTTGAACTTCTTAGCACAGTGAAGAAGTTAATGATAAATAGCATCAAAACACAACATATGGCCCCAATATATTCTAATCTTGAACTCAGTATGATTGTGATCTCATAAAATTAATTACAAAAACAACAGTAACAAACATATTAGAGCTTTACCTGACCCTAATCCTACGAATAAAAATAAAGGATTATATGCTTGTGCGCGCACACACACATACACACACACACACACACACACACACACACACACACACACACACACACACACACACCAAAAAAGAAAGAAAAAAATTAAACACAACAAGAAAAAAAAAGCCTTATAGAGAACAACATATACATTTCCTCAATAGTTGACTCATCAGTGGATAACACCATAGATAATGTCAACATTTCTGGTTAATAACAACTGAAAATTACATACTGATTCCCAAAGCAAAATCTAATGTGGATCTTCTTATATCCCCACTCAAAAAAAAATGAAAGGAAAGAAAAATAGACATATAACACTAAGGGGAAAAGAAATCCTAAACAGAATAAAAATTAAACACCCCAAGTCAAGGCAAATAATGTTTTTGACACTTTGAGAACTCTGATGACTATGGATTATTGTCATTTGATGATATCTCATCCCTAAAATTGCATTCAGCTGCTGTTAATTCTGACACAGTCCATACTGAAGGTGATATAAAAATTATAACCTCTAGTGATTTTCTCCTGGAAACAAAGAATAAAGCTACTGTAGGAGAAGAACCCATTAGGCCTCCTGAAGTTCATCTTACTCTCATATTAAGGTTGATAATGAAGAGGAAAGACTAATTATGTGTGATCCCATTAGGAATCTTTCTAATATCAGTAGATAAACAATAACTTTTATCTGGCTTAAAAATCACCCACTTTTCAAGATTATTTAAAAAAAAACTATTTTATTGAAATGTTAAATACAATGATATAGTTATTCATGATGGAACTAATTTATGAAAGACCATTAAATAAGTTGAAACTTGCTATCTTGAAAATTTTGAAAATCTTAGGGGCAGATTCCAAAAGAGTTGCTCTTAGTGTAAGCCTGCCCTGATTCCAAAACACCTCCTCTCAGTTTAAGTGACTTACTTTGGTATAAGGCCTACCCATAAACAAGCTTACTATGTGAACCAGATTCCAAAACACCATTTCCCAGCCTGTGTTCACTTACACTGACAGCAAGTCTTTTTGGAATCAGGGCCTTAGAATTAAATCAGATCAAGGTACCTTTAAGTGAAATAATTTCATTCTCACATTGAGGAGATTATACTGTTCTAGAGTTCACATTTTTAACATGTGGTCATGGCAGTTAGCTTTAGTTTATACCCAAAGTATAATACTCACTGGGAGGTATTTGCATAAGATCATTGAATGTTTTCTCAAGAGTGGATACATCTAAGTCATTATGGGACAGGACTACTTTCACACAGAATAATTGAGTATACATTTCATTCTAGGAACTGCCAGAAATAAAACAAAGACAAGAAAGAGTAGACCTAAACATTGTATAGGATACAATTTCTACAATGCACATGGAGTAGGTAATACATTTTGCAAGTTAAAATTCTTCATAAGATGTGAAGATTTTAAAATAAGAATGGCTGAGTTATTCAAATCTCTTGATTTCTTTTTCTGTGGATACACCAAGTAAGACTCTATCCATGTGCATAGATGGAGGGGTGGTATTTTGTTTCTAACTCTTGAAAGTATTAATTTCATTTTTATAATCCTGTGACAAGTATACATTTTTGATGATATTTATGTTTTTAGGGATCTTACAAGGTTTGTAGCTTCTTTCTTTAGTCTTTCCATGACTGCAACCAAACGTCATGAGTTTCTTCAGTTTTTTTATAAAGTTATTGGTCATAGAACATTTATATTACTGGGTGATTTTAATTATCTTACATCCAAAAGGCCAAAATCTTCTGCAAATTCACATGTGAGCAAAAGTTTTTAAAAATTATTATGTTTCATAGTTTTCATCAAGCTGTTGAATATAACAACTGAACTGACTCTGTTTTGGATCTTGTAGCATTTGATGCTGATAACTTAATATTCTATATTAAAATTTGTGTTCCCTTCACCAACTCCAACCACAGTTTCTTTAATTTTAATTTACTTAATCTGAAGGCTATGTGTGTAAAATATATAAAACATAATTATCATTAAGTAACTATACCAACTTATGCAAAGAACTTAGATCTGTCAGTTGGTCTTCTTTCATTTCCAGTAGTGAAAAGTTGTATGGACATTCTATCCCAGACACTATTCTATGACTTGACATAGAATTGATAGATGAACTTAAGAAAAAAATGAGTAAATAAAACCTCCAAGATGGTGGAGTCATAAGCTAATTATGTTATATGCAAAAAAGGAAAACATTTTCAAAGCTTTTTAGAACATTTTTTACTTCTTTTTTTACAAAATAATAATAAATGCAATAACAAAGTTGGTTCAATTCAAGATAAGACTAGAAAGGATAGCCTATGAGACCAAATTAGGCTATAACAATAACAAAAAATACACTTAGGGCATATTAACTCCTATTGAAAAAACAACAATCTGGCTCTCACTCTGACTCTACAGAACTAAATACTTATCTTTCCTTTCCTAAGAATACTGCAGACTAGTTTATTTACTACTTTTCTAGCAAATGTTCTACTATATTAGTTTATGTGACATATTAGGTCTAGTCTATTACTTCTGATAATTTTTGTCCTGAAATATACTTACATAATATTAGGAAAGTCCTTATCAAAATTAAAAGTAATGATTAAAATCATTAAAGACAATTTGGGCCCTTGCCTATATTTCATTTCAACAATTTGCTTAGAACTTGAGCAGTTCCTTCAATATGGAAACATCCACAACCCCTAGTCCCATTTTTGTAGAACTCCTATCCTTAAGAAAGGTAAATGTCTGATATTAAAAACCATCAAGATATTAGCATTAATTCAATTTTAGGGAAATGCTTTGAAAAATATTTCTGTAATGTTAGAGCTGAAATTAACCTTACTACTGATGCAGTAGATGTACACAAGCTTGGATTTCATCAATTTAGCCAAGTTCTATGGTCAGATAACCTTGACTTGTGATACTGGTTTAGTTTGTGGCACAGTATTTCTTAGTATATCAAAATCCTTTGACTCTCTGCAATATCATTTAATACAAAAAGCAATATCTATGTCTGACATGCATTCTTATATTATTAACCCAATTATGAACTAGCATTCAGATTGAAGTCAGGCAGTGGTTATGCAGGATTTTCCATCAAATTCAGATGAAGTTCTGTGTGGTGTACCTCAAGACTCAGTTCTTGCCCTTTGTTGTTTAATATTGTCTTTCTTAGTATTCTTTCACGGAATTCCTGGTGGATTAATAAATAAACAGTTAACTGCAAAATAGGATTTACCATCATCAGTATCAAAGAATTTGATTAAATGGATTTCTATTTGTCTAAAATCACAACTTGGGCATCTGACTCTGGAATCTCTTTCAGCCTAAATATAGCACAATGTTTTTTGGATGTCCTAGAATTAAGGAACCAATTTTTCTTTAAGGTGTTGTCCTTGATGAAGTTACTTCTTACAAGAACCTAGGAATTAATATTACAAATAACTTTACATTCAGAAATCATGTGAATGGGAGTCATGGCCAGTATGGTGACAGGTTAACAGCTTAGATCCTCAGCTCTCCTATTTGAGTTATATTTCTGACAGGATCTATAAAGTTTAGGTTATTTTAAAGTTCTCATTTTTGTGGGATTATCTACTCTTCAAGATTCTGGAAGGTTTCATCTGGATTCTACACCTTCAGCTATCTTAGTTCCTGTCATTGTTTAAACAAAAAGGTATTTGAGTACTTCTTCAGAATGAGTTACTCAAAATCTAACTCTAAGGATTTATCATTAAAGAAAGAACTATAATCAGTTTTTACAACATAGAAGAATTTTCAATAAAATTGGATAAAATGGACAATTAACTGGATAATTTAAAAAAATGCACAAAATAAATGAAGCAGTTACATGAAATAATAAAACAACAAGAACTCAGGTTTCTAGTAAGGAGGATGCTCTAAATGATATAGAAGGAAGGGTATCAGAAGAAGAACTTACTACTGAATTTCTATTAAAACAAAATAATTCTTTGGTAAACAAAATAGATGACCTTGAAAATAGATCTAAAAGAAATAACATCTACATTTATGATTTACCTGATTAAAACAGAATATGACAACATGGTTAATTTTCTAACATCTTGGCTTCCAAAGAGTTTGAACTTACGTGAGCCTTGTCCTTTGGTACTGAAAGTGCACACGGGTCACTTGTGGCTTCTTCATCATTGAAAAACACCAATCCGAGATCCATAATTGTAAGATGTTTTCCCTGCCAAGATAAAGAACTGATAATAAAAACTGCTTGGTCAAATGAAAATATAATAATGTTTGATAATGACTACTCAGCTTCAGTAATATCAAAAAGAAAATAATTCCTTCCTTTGATAAAAGGACTGAAAAAGAAACAGATTTAAAGTACATTTATTATTATCTTGATAGACAAACTATTTCATACAGACAGTATCAGAATATTTGAAATCCTATAATCAGCTATGTCTTTCCTAAAAACAAACAAAATTCTCAAACAGAAAATATGGACTGGAAGAACAGTTTTTTGAAGAGACAAGCAGAGAAAAATGGATGGAAAACAACCAAGAAGAAAAAGAAATTAAAGGACAAATAAATATATGCACTTTATTTTTGGTTTAATCTAAAGAATAATCCTAAAATACACATTCATATATATTTTGTACTACCATCTTTCCTTTAACAATTGCTTTTCTGTTTCTAGTTGGAATAAGAAAATACAGATGTATACACTTGTAAGGTAAAAGTGATTTAAATTATTATTTTATAACTTCTTACATCCTATGTTACTTAGTGTAAATGAATGTTTCACTTTTTGGCAACATTTTATATGCTATGCTGAATATAAATATGCTCTTTTATACCTGTATTTTTTTTCCTCTCCACTTTATTTCTTTCTCTTTCCTTCATTTTCTCTGTTTCTTCTCTATTTATATAAACAAGCATTAACTATATATATATATATATATATATATATATATATATATATATAGATATAGATATAGATACACACATACACACACACACACACACACACACATATATATATATATATATATATATATATATATATATATATATATATATATAAATTTTTGCTTGAGATGTTGTTTATTTCTATGCATCGCATCTCAATAAATGTTATACAGTTTTTTTTCTTTCTCTCCTGCCATGTCCTTTCTTTATTGTTCTTGCATGGATGTTGTGCGCTGTTTGATGTGTACTAGGTTCATGGTTGCACTAAGGGTGATGGTGTTTATTTCACCTATGTATCCTTTTCTAAGACTTGGCTGTATATTGGTCACTTGGATATATATATTTGTGACCTATGTGGAGATGGAGAAGATGTGCTGTTTTTTATTGTCTGTGGTGTATCCCTTTGTGCGGGAAGCTGTTTGATATTATTTTCTATTTTTGGAAGAGAAGCCTCAGTGTTTTGGCATATTTCTTGGCCCTGCTCATCTCATATCCTTAAGTGATCTGGGATTTGACTGTTGTTCCTAAACTCTTATATGATGCTTTTTTTTTACCTTATCATTATCAAGAGTTACAGTCCCATCTTCCTGCTGAGGTCCTGAGTGGATTAGTTTTTGCTTTCTTTCTTTTTGCTGTTGGGTACGTTACTGTTGTACAAAGTGCTGAGAAGGAAATTAGATGGAAAAGAAGTAATGTAGTAGCAAGACGTCAAAGGTCATACTAGCAGTGAAGCTAATACATGCTAAACTAAGTAATTTCTAAGTTCTTTTTAATACGATTACTTCTAGCAACCTTCAGCTAGTTATAAAATATGTAAAATATGTTACTGAAGTACTCATTTCTAATTAGATGTTTATAATAATTCATAATTTTCTCTGCAAGTAATACGAACACTAATACTAAGAACTTAGATTTATGTTATTTTAAACAGTATAATATTATAAGCATGTTCTTAAAGACACATTACAAGTTATGGTTGCAGATGAATATATTGGTATTGCATTATTAAGGAGACAAGGATAAAAAAGGGGAGAGAACGATATTATATAAGTTACCATACCTATCTTTATGATTTTATTATTAATTGCATCTTTAACTATTTTCTCATATCAGCTATAAATGCAGTGTAATAGAAACAGCATGGAAACATATGCTAAGTGAAATGGCTGAAATCTAATAGGTTCATAGGCAGGTACTAGGCTATTGGCCCTAGGGCCTATATAAGCCTAGCCAAAATGTACCCTGGCTTTCACCACCCAAGAAAATTATTTTCCTGTGCCCTTGTCGAGCAGAGCCACAGAAGTGATCCCTGGGGTGAATTTCCTATTTCCCATCCAATCATCAAGATTTTTCTTGAAGAGTGCTAATGAGGAGCTCTGTTTGACATAGTTAAGTAGTCTGTTCCAGAGTATGGGAAGTCTCTGGGACAGGAATCTATCCCTCCAGCATGTTCTGTTTATTGTGGTGACAAGGTTTAGGTCCCTAGAGCGTGTAGCTCAGAGGGATTGGGTTTTCTTTAAGTGGCGCATGTCCAACAGCTCTGGGTTTGACATAGCTGAGTAGGCGATATGCAATGGAGTAAAGCTGGAGTTTCTTGAGATGGTCTGCGTAGAGCATCTGTTTGAAGCCAGTAATCCTCTTTGTGAGGTATGTCTGTGACCTTTCCAGTTGTTGTAGATGTCTTGTGAGGTACATACCAAAAGGGGTGTTGTACTCTATAATGGGTCTAATGAGTGATGAGTAGAGGGGAACAATGACCTCTTTTTTTCTGGATGGGCAACCTTTTGTGATGAGGTGAGCCATGTAGAAGGATTTCCTGACCACTGTGGCAATGTGATTATCAAAGGAGAGACTACTATCCACCTGTGTCCCAAGGTCTCATCACATTTTCAGTGTTAAGCAGGCTACCAGCTATGTGGTAGTTCAAGTGTACAGAGTTTTTACCAAAGGGGATGACAATACACTTTTTGGCATTGAGCTTGGGGCCATGGCTTTGACACCAGGCATCTGTCTCAGTGAGGCCCTTTTGTAGTATGTCCACATCATTAGGAGTTTTGATTATGGCTCCTAGTTTGCAGTCATCTGCAAACTTTGTTAGCCAAAGACCTTCTGTGTTAGCCTGTACTTCTGAGAAGTAGATACCAAACAGGAGAGGACCCAGGACTGAACCTTGTGGTACTCCACTTGTCACTGGTCTGAAGTCAGATTTGGAGTCTACTACTTTCACAGTGTGGGTTCTGTCCATGAGCCAATTGCCAACCCATCTTGTGACATAGGGATTTATACCTAGTTTAGTGAGCTTATCTATAATTCCAGAGTGGAGGATGGTGTTGAAAGCCTTGGCGAGATCTAGATAAGCTGTGTGAACCACCTTACCCTCATCTATGGCTTTGGTGAATGCTTCAAAGAAGTCAGTCAGATTTAGGAGACATGATCTGCCTTTTACAAATCTGAATTGGGCAGGGTCCAGAGTTTGGCGATTACCAATGTCTTTGTTTATGAGTTCCATGATGATACATTCCATGGCCTTGCAGACCAGGCTCGTCAGGCTAATGGGGCGGTAGTTCCCGGGGTCCATCGTGGCTCCCCCTTTGTGAGTGGGATAACTGTCGCGGTGTGCCATTCAGTGGGCACAAAGCCTGAGGTGAGGCTATGATTGAACATGGTACTTAGGTAGGGTACAGTTCATTCTGTAGTTCATGTAGAACGCATCCTGGGATATTGTCAGGTCCCATGGATGCTGTGTTCTTGGCTTTGGAGAGTGTGTTTTCTACCTGTGCAGCTGTGATTACAGGAACTTTGTATTCTTCTGGTATAGAGATGAGCCCTCTAGGTGGTGAGAGGGGGGGTAAAGTTAGCACTGAACCTATCTGCCAGGACGTTAGCAATATCAGTTGGTTCTGTATATTTAGTGCCATTGTGCTGTAACTCAGAGCAGATCTGAGTGTTGCCATTGAGATTCTTGACATAGCTATAGAATGCTTTGTGGTTGTCTTTAGAGTTAGTGGCAATTTTGTTTCCGTAACTAGCTTTGGAGGATTTTATGAGGGATCTCAGCTTTTTACTGAGGTTGACCAGGGAGTTCCTCCAGTCATAGGATTTTACTCTTTTTTGCAACAGTTTCTTTCTTCTGTTGTAGAGTTTGTTTATGGCAGAAGACCACCAGATTGGCTTCCTTTTTTGGAGGATAGCATCTTGGTTCTATTAGGGATAGCATGATCCATGCACTTGTGTAAGTGCTTATAAAGTGCATTTGTGTAGGATTCAGCAGTAGTATCTCTATTGTCCATCTGCATGGGTGTCATGACGTTTGCCACTTTTGTCTTAAGAAGTGTGAAGTTGCCTTTGGAGAAGTTTTTTCACGGTGGTTTCCCTAATTGGGGGTGGGGGGGAATGTGGATGTCTAGGGTGATTAGCTTGTAGTTGGATCTGACCAACAAGGAATTGACCTCTGGTGTGGAACACCGGTTGCCCATGCTGGTAATGACCTGGTCTAGGATATTGCTGCCCCTGGTGGGGGTGTGAATAAGTTGATCCAAGGTGTTGGAATTCATGAATTCCAGAAAACGTTGAGCAAAAGATTTGGTACATGAGTAGTTTTCCCAGTTAATGGTGGGGTAGTTGAAATTGCCCATTATTAGGGTGTTGGGTTGTACCCCAATACTTTCCAGTGTATCAAGAAATGAGGAGTGGGAATCCTGGGGCATGGTGGGCGGTCTGTACAAGCTACAATTTGGATTGCAGTCTTGCCCAGAGTTAGTTGCACTTGGATAATCTCAGCTGCATTATGCTGTGCAACTAGCCTGGAGTTGTGGATATCCTTAATGAATATGGACACGCCTCCACCTTTAGTGCTTTATTCCAGGTTAGGTGGCCGAAAGGTGCTGTATGAATTATAGCCTGGTAATGCAGGGGTGCTCTCTGGAGCTTTGAACCAGGTCTCTGTCACTGCACAGATGTCGATGTTCTCCATTTTAAGGAGTGCCTCGAGTGAGTGCATTTTGAGGTTTAGACTTCTAGCATTGAGTAGCATTACCCTCAGATTTTCCTTTTGATATGGAGTAAAGACATAGGATAATACTTATTGAAAACTGAAGTTGTCTTTCTGGCATGTGACATGCTAAGTGAAAAACATCATTGGTTATATTATTTTTTGTTATTGTTGTTTCCCATTGTCTGCTCCTGCTTCATTTTTTTTTAAAAGCTGCATTTCCGTATTAACTTTGTAAATTATTTATCAGACATTGGTTCTGAGATTTTTCAGCATTGCTTTGCACATCCATTTACATTATGTGGCTTACTGTACATAGAGAATCTAACATAAAATTGAATAAGAAATATGTTTGTTATAAATCTGAATATGTTATATGAGGTGATCAGAAAGTTTAGTTAATGACAGAAATAATAGACTATAATAGACAGTTTTGCTTTATGTTATAATTTTGTTTCCGTAACTAGCTTTGGAGGATTTTATGAGGGAAGTTATATGTTCTATTTTAGTGTAGAAATGATAAGTTATATACATGACATTTAATTATTAACTAGCATATAATAAGAAATCACAAATTTTAGAATTGGATTTATATAGGTAATGAATGCAAATAGTCTCAGTGGGTAATATTATATTGATTTATTCTTTTACCAGTTCATTTTGAAAGATAATCATAAAATAATAAGCAATAATTAAAACTCATTAGTTAAGCTAATTTAATAAACCTTTGCATGGACTTAATCTTCAAAAAGATATACAGGTTTGTTTTGGCTGGAGAACTTAGTCAGAACTTAGGGTACATTTGAACAGAGATGCTATTTAAATGAGGGGTGTTTAACCTCAAGGAATATGTGAGTTATTTTTCATTTCAATATTTAGTATTTAATTTTATAATTATTTATAACTTGGTGTCTATGATTATTAATACTTCAAGTTCAAATGATAACCATATAAAATTATAATCAATTATATCTAGAAAAAAGTTTTGTTTTAAATCAAGTGATACATTTTTTGACAAAGCATGATTAAAAATACTTCTATTGATGCACTGTATATGAAGTGCATTTTGATCAATGTAAATGGTTTAAGCAACACTTACAAGAGGGGTAGTTTAAATAAATACTTAAAGATGTTTAATTCTCAAGACATAGTTTTACAAGAAACACATTTAATAAGAGAAGATATTAATAGATTTAATACAAACTATTATTCTGTTTTTGCTGGTTCACATTATAAACAAAATAAATGAGGTGTAGCAATCTTATGAACAAATGCTGCTTTAAAACAAATAATTTTAAATACATACAATGATAAAACTCTCATGTTTTGTTTGGTAACTTTGAAAATAAAAGGGAGATTGTGCACTTTAATTGATATTTACTGGATTCCAGGATTAGGTGTTAAAGTTAAACAACAAATTTAAGAGATAATATAGCATTCTAAATACTTTAACTGCATTTTAAATTATACTAATACAAATACACCTAACAAGTGCAGGAAGCCAGCATTATCTGAAGAATTAATAGACATAAAATATATGCTTACATTTAAAGATATAAATACATTTGCAGAAGTATATTCATTATTTTTACACATTTTTTACATTAGACTTGGTACTCAGTCTAGGGTATACAGAGTATATGTTTCTAATGACATAACAACAGAACTAGACAAAGCTAAAGTTGTCTCATGCCCATTACCTGACCATAATGCTACTACCTTTGAAATAAAGATGAATGCTAAAAATATTTCTGTAAGCAGAATTATGCCATATATAACTAATTTAAAAGAATTTAAGGAACTCTTTAACAATTAAATTCAGTCCTCTATACACATAAATTTAATTGAAAATATGTCTGAAATGTATGTGTGGGATTCTCTAAAATCTTATTTCTATGGTAAAATTATATCTTGGTATATAAATAAGAAAAACACAATGGGATAAAGAATTAATAGAACTATAAGTGAAAGTAGATAAACTAGATATTCAAAAAGGTAAAAAAAGAATTAGAAGAGAAACTTAATGAGACAAAAATATTTAGAGACATTATGTCATAAAACCATGACTAATTTAGAAAAGATTAAGATGAATTCTTATTCACTGAACCCTAAAAGTCAGCACAAACTAGCAAATAGAACAAAGACAATTATTAAATGTAATCAAATAAAATAAATTTATATCACTGGAACCAAAAGGAAGGTTACAGATTTAGAAGAAATTGTAGAGGCATTCAGAACTCATTTTAGTTGAATTAATCTATTTAGTTCAGTAGTAGTTCAGTAGTAGATCCACAAAGTACAATAAAGTATTTTTTTTAAAAAGCATATCAAAAACAGATTAATAAAAGATCAGATAAAATTAATTGATAAACCTATTTTAATGCCTGAACTTAAATTTCAAATTAATAAACTAAAATTAAATAAATCTACAGAAAATGATGGTATTATTCCAGAAGTATATAGACTCTTACCTAAAGAAGCTTTGGCACTATTATCAGGGACATTTGCACTAGTTAAGGAATTAAAAAGTGTTCCTCCATCTTGGAAATATACACTAATTTCACCTATTCTGAAATAAAGAATGTTCTTCATATAGGCCAATTTCATTATTCATTATTAAGTATTGATTGTAAGATTTTTATGGCAATATATGCTAATATAATTAAACAGTTGCTACCTTTACTGATAAACAAAGATCAAACTGGTTTCATAATGAGTAGAAATTTATATGACAATATCAAAAGAATACACTCAATAATTGATTATATTAATACTAAAAAGAAAGTTTGACTTTGGTAAGTTTAGACATTAATAGTGCCTTTGACTCAGCTCATTGGGATTATGTATTAGCTTTAGAGGAATACAACTTTTTAGATAGCTTTATATGTTTGATTAAAAGGCTTTATGAAAAATCTTCTCCTTATATAAAAATTGGATCATATACTTCTAAATTAATCACAATTATAAAGCAAGGATGTTATTTGTCACTCTTACTATTTGCTTTGGTCATAGAGCCATTTGCTAATTGCATTAGATTCAGTGCTATTATTAGAGGTATTCAGTTCACTAGTCATATAAATTATCAAATTCAGTTATTTACAGACAATATTGAATTAACTTTGATTATAATTGTTCACTACAAGCATTATTTGACACAATGGAAGTCTTCCAAAAGATATCGGGACTTAAATGTAATGATAATAAAACTAAGATATTACTTATAAATTGTAGAACACAGTATCAATAAGAAATATTCCAAATATATAATTTTAGATAATAAAATTGAGTATCTGGGGATTCTTTTAATAGATAATATAAATGATATATCAGCAATTAATTACACTAATATTCTAAACAAAATAAAACATGTTATAGATAAATGGAACATTCTACATCTTTTAGACCACTGTATCTACCTCATATTTACATCCACTGATTCTATATCTCCTTCTCACTATCTACATATGGGTATTTATATATGTGTATATATATATATATATATATATATATATATATATATATATATATATATATATATATATATATATATATATATTTATATACATATATGATTATTTCTATATATATATGTATTCTTTCCACTTCTTATACCACATGATATACTAACATATCTGCCAGGCTTCTTCATACTATCCTGTATCCTCTATTACTATACATTATGCTAGTATTCACCATAAATACCACTTTAAGCAATATTTTGTAATAATATTCTTATCTAAATGTTTTTTTTTCTGCAATTTGTACTTTATAACTTTGTCACCAGTTAAAATGTTATCTTTATTTGCCTATGTTCATGTACTGCTGTAAAGTTTTTTCACATGTTTTTTTAATGTAATTTCATTTTGAATGTTGGAGCTTATCTCCCCGGGCCTCTACTGAAAATGGACATATATCCAGCTAGACTAGCCCGGTCAACAAATGTAACATAAAAATAAAAAATAAATAAAAATAAACATTTCTTTACAATGGAAGAGAGATTTTTTTTAATTAAAATGATTATTCTTCCAGTGTTACTATATGTTATTCAAACTATTTCACTTGTCTAAGGAGTGTATGAGACGATTTAATAAATGAATGCTAAGCTTTATGTTTCCTAATAAACCTACACTAGCACTAAGTCATCACTTAAAAGATTGGACAATGGTTTGCATTGGACATCCAGATATAGAAATATATGTGTTCTCATCAATTATTAAGAAAATAATGTTATGGTTAAACTCTAATTATTTAAAGAAATACAAGAATTTGGTTAAAGTCAAATTATTCAATAGCGGTTCAATACAGTAAAATGTTATCCAATAATTTTCTTTGGTTGGAAAGGGAGTATATTTTGAGAGTAAAACAAACATATTGAATTTGAGATACATAAATATATTATGTATATTAAAAAAATTATAAATAAAAATTCAGGATTTAAAACATGGTCATTTTTATTATTTCCTGTAGCTTGTACTCAAAATAATTGTACCCCTTTTGATTTCCCCCCAAAATGACTGAATTTAGAGAAAATAAACTTAATATACTGGCATCTACTGATAAAATCTGAGAAAGTCTTCTCTATGGATTATATTATAAATAAATATGATATACATAGTAAAATATGGTCAGAAATACAAACCTTTAGACAATTATTAATAGACTAGAGTCAATGCATTAAATATTAAAGAATCTGTTCCAAAAGTTATAAAACTCCAGATTATTTTAGGAAATCAAACTGTTATAGGAAAGGGTACCTATCTAAAATGTATAAAGTAGTCAAAATATGAAATTATATTATAAAGATAATTTTGGGATTATTATAGCTTAATTAATAATCAACTTCCTAGTGAAAAGGATAAAAAAGTAATGCTGATAGCTTCAGAACAAACTACCCTTTCATTGCAGTGGGTGTTATTTTCCTGAAAATTCATGTACAGAACCTTTATTACTCCTCATAAAATGGAATTTGTGTTTAAAAAATAAATAAAAAATAAATTAAAATTAAAAGCTGATTGGCAGCATATGCTTTATGATTCCATATTTTTCAAATAATTCTGGGAAAATTGAACTTTTTCTTGCAAGTTGTTTTTAATGACAAATTTAATTTATCTAACTCTTTGGTTTTGTTTAATGTCCCAATACCTAAATGTGTTGCCAGATCAAAATATTCCCCTTTATGGAGTTTATTAGCTATTGCTTGTAAAGTAATAACTATAAACTGGAAAAATGAGACTCCTCCTTCATTTAAAGAGTTCAAGAATATTGCAATTAATGTTCTCAACTGGAATTAACTACAATCAAGATGAGAACAGATAGATTCACTTCATATTATAATTTTAGGATATAAATTAAAGAGGTACTTGGAAAATCAAAAATAATATGACATACAATAGAATTATAAGTTGAATGTTTAATAATTGCCTTTGTTTATGTAGACACTTTTATAAATATTTTTTTTAATTTACTGTTGTGAAGTTTTTTTACTATATTTATTCTTGTTTTAAAATTGTTTTTTGCTTTGGACTGTCATATGTTTTAATTTTTTAATAAAAAGATTTGAGTAAAAAAAAGAAATAATGTGGATTTCACTGTGAGCAGACCTTTAAGTTTAATGGTTGCATGCTGAAAAATCAATCCATGACAGCTGAGAACTGCTTGGGAAACCTGTTCACAACATACAATGAACTGGTTCTTGAATACAACAGATTATTTTGTACTTAAACTTGGGCCAGTTGAATAGATTTGAGATGGTTCAAAGGAAATTTACAAAAATAACATCTATTTCTAACTTACATTATTAAGAAAAGCGTTACCATTTAAACCTGTACTATTTACACTACCATTAAATCAGATGCAAATTGATATTAGCTTATAAATCATTCCATTGAAAAGAACGGGGAGTTAATTCAAATTTGCAAATTTATAACTATGACAAAACTGTTAGACATTCTAACAAAACAAATTTAAAAACAAAAATAAAATCAGGGTTCAAAATGATTCTATTTCTTAATACATTCTAATTGTTTGAAAAAAGGTTCCTTTATCCCTTCATAAGTCTGACTCTGTAACATCTTTAGAATCAGTTTGGATAAGTGGTATAGACTAAATGTCTTCAGATTTTAGGGTCAGTTTTTCTTGATGGCTTGCAGACTGAAAGTCTGTCAACAAACTTATGAAACATATAAGAAATACACAGTAGTACTGCTTATTCCTTAAACAGATATCAACTAGAAAGAGAAGAGAAATGCAATATACAAATGCACATATACGCATTTTAACTGATTTTGCAACAGTAATCATGCTGTTAACCCATTCAGCAGACTCAGTCTGCTTTTTAATTATAAAAACGAATAAACTTGCACAAAAACTTAGAAAACCAACACTAAGCACTCAAAACGTACACGACACTTCCACCAATGTTGAATTTCTCAAAAAAATCACGAAGATGAAAACGTGGACACTGACACTTTATTGAAAGAAGTTAAAGCGCTTTTCGTCATCCAAATAGGATGACTTCCTCAGAACAAATTCAAACAAATATGCCATCCTCTTAAATAGTCGTTTGCCTTCAATTAGTGCAACCAATTATCCGTAATTAGCAGCTAAAGCTGTTAAAGCTATATTCTCCACATAATGGGGAACAAAGTAACCCAGTATTCTGCTAACCCACACTTACGTGTAGAATCAGGTATATGGTATTTACTATTTGATATTTCGACAATTAAAACATGAGTAAATAAATAGAAATATCCATACATTAGTGAAGGTTATAAAAGTATAAGTATGCCTATACACATAAATGTAACAAAAAATGTGTACAAGCCAAAAAAAATGTATGTGTGTATATCCAAATCAATATTAAAACATAGCTTTAAAAAACACACATGTCTAATAACAACAATTTTACAGAAATTATTAAAAGGTTGTTAAAGAATAAATTGTCCAAAAAAATGTGTACAACAAGTGCTTCACTAAAATAAGTGTGCTATGGTGTTAATAAATACACCTATAGCATTGAAGATAAAAATCTAACTGCATTTAACTAAAAAATAATAACTTCTACCGTCTTAAACTTCTAAGTTTAAGCAAACAACTAATTGAACATAGGTCGTTCAGACCAGGAAAGGAGTAAGAGTTCAATTTTATTTGCCATTTCAGTTCTTTTTCTTCAAGAAGCAAAGATAAAGGAGCCCCCTGCTGGTGTTCAAAAACTTGATCAATAATCACAAATTTAAAACTGTGTATTTATTAACACCATAGCACACTTGTTTTAGTGAAGCACTTGTTGTACACATTTTTTTGGACAATTTATTCTTTAACAACCTTTTAATAATTTCTGTAAAATTGTTGTTATTAGACATGTGTGTTTTTTAAAGCTACGTTTTAATATTGATTTGGATATACACACATACATTTTTTTTGGCTTGTACACATTTTTTGTTACATTTATGTAAGTGTGGGTTAGCAGAATACTGGGTTACTTTGTTCCCCATTATGTGGAGAATATAGCTTTAACAGCTTTAGCTGCTAATTACGGATAATTGGTTGCACTAATTGAAGGCAAACGACTATTTAAGAGGATGGCATATTTGTTTGAATTTGTTCTGAGGAAGTCATCCTATTTGGATGACGAAAAGCGCTTTAACTTCTTTCAATAAAGTGTCAGTGTCCACGTTTTCATCTTCGTGATTTTTTTGAGAAATTCAACATTGGTGGAAGTGTCGTGTACGTTTTGAGTGCTTAGTGTTGCTTTTTAATTATATCCATAAATTTCATGAAGTTTGCATACCTCCTTTATCCTATACTTAAAGTTGCTTGAGATTTTTTTTAGAGAACTCACTACTGTTAACACTGTATGATACGTCTGGATACAATTAATTCCTAGCAAACAATACAAACAAGTACATAACTATTGATAACCTTTAAGTAAATTATCAGTCTGTTCACTGTCTGATCTACAAGGTAACTTTATATTCATATGGGAATTATGTATTTGAACTTTCAGTTCTTTTCACCAGGCCAAAATTCACCAAAATTGATGAAGCACCATCCTACATCATTTATCTATCTGACATAGAGCCTTATATTTTTTTATTCTTATAATTAAACATAAGCACTTTTGATTCCAGCAACTTTAAATGATGGCCAGAATAAGTAAGTAGTTTATATACTGGCAGTTGAGCTTACTGTGTTTCAGTCTCCATACATAAAACTCTGCAAAAGTGACTAGTCTGAACAGCAAGCTTTAATTATTCATTTTAACCATTTATTCTCAGATTTCCATTTGGTTCTTTTTCCACCTATTTTGTACTTTCTTGTCCAGTATTTACTGTGTGCATATTCTCAAAAGCTGTGCTCTAAAACAACTAATGTTCTTGCCTTTAATACATGCAGTCACTTCAAAGTTTTATCGATTTTAGTAAACCAGCTTTTACATGTTGGCTTTAGTGATGGACATTTTTATCACACGTACAGCCACGTCATGCAAAACCTATCAACTACACTATTCTCATGATTTTTCTTGTGTAGCAAATCTCTCACAGCTCAGTGTCATTCAGTGTTTATGCATTTTAGACTTTTATATCTTGCAAGCAACTTTTATGCACTTTAAACTTTTCTCTGAGGTCATTTAACTTTGATACATACACATGTACATTCTGCAGTCTAGCTTTTGAAATCTGTTTGATTCAACTGTAACTGTACCAACTACTTCATTCAGAAACATCTTCAATATTTGTGAATGACACTCAGAGCCCGTTTATCCCTGTACCCCAGAAATCAAGTTTCACATACAGAATATGAGATTGCATTTTCCAGAAATATTCTGAAATTAGTTATTTCGTAACAGTCCTCTTTGTCACATGCATAGAATTCACTATAAATATGGCACCTATGCAGATGGCAAACAAATTACAGCTGCACCCTCCTCAAATACTTTAAATAAGTCAGCATAACTGGTTATTCCACCCCTTTGACTTTTTAAGTTGATCTCTGACATTTTGGCAAAAGGATTAAAGCTAAGACCTGTTATCAGGCTTCATCCTGCAGTTCTGAGTTTGATTCTCTCTGTCTTCATTTGCCTTTTGTGTGATTGACAAAATCACATAATGAAGCAGTATTCCTGGGTCACCCTTGACAAGAGACCATTATCCTTATTGTGTTTAATACATCAATTTTTGAAAGAAACAGGTCTTATCTATACTTATAAATTATAATGTATTACAAAACCTTAATCATTAAGCACTAGCTTATGTTCTACTGTTCAAAGTTGTCAATATTTGTGGACTGCAATGAACTCCATCTTGGCAAGAAAGGATCACACCTCAACTTTTATACTTTTTGACTAAAACCTAGGAAATTACCTTAAAATAGCATTTCTGAAGGATAGAAAAACTCCATGCACACTCTATGTGGGGGACTGTCTCCTAAACATCTCCTGCTAGTAAATATATATATACTGTTAGACTCATTAGCCATGTCAGCATTCTCACCAAGTGGATTAATAGGAGTCTGTAAAAGAAAAGATGTGGTATAAGAATGATACTAACATTGTTGCTGCTTACTGACTTTACTTTCAAGTATCACTCCTGGTGATACCCGCTGCACATTATTTAAAGGGAACTCAGAAAGAAAAATCCAAACTCATATTAAAAAGAGCCATTGGAGCTACCATACAAGAAAATAAAATACATACAAACACATAAAACTTCGTATGGTGTAAAAACATTGCTATGACAGAATAACTAATAAAACTCCAAAAGACATTCCTGCATGCTAATATGATGTTGTATTTTCAAATTCACAAACTTCAGTCAATGAGACACCAATCAGCATTACCTTACTATAGTGAATTTACCTTATTAAACTCATCAAAATATAATTACTCAGCCAATCAGAAGTCATTTCTAGAGGTCCACTACAATAGAGCATATCGGTAACTCTCACTATCTCTCTCTCTGTACATAGAACATATGAGTAACTGTCTCTCTCTGCACACACACACACACACACACACACACACACACACACACACACACACACACACACACACACACACACACACACACACACACGCACGCGCGTGTGTGTGTGTGTGTGTGTGTGTGTGTGTGTGTGTATAAATATATATATATATATATATATATATATATATATATATATATATATATATATATATTATGTGCACACACACACACACACACACACACACACACACACACACACACACACACACACACACACACACACACACACACACACGTAATAAAACCTGAACAATTACTATATATCTACAGTTAGTTCTCTCATTGTTTTAAACACTTTTTTTCAGTAGGGATTTAATGGTAATAACTTTATTTAACCATGGAACTCTTACCAGTAAAGAAAATTTGGGATATGTGTTCTATTAAATCAAAACCACAATCAATGTCATGTCTCCAGTATATAGAAGTAAAGAATATAAAACTTTTACAATTAACACCCATCTCTGAATGTCTAAACAAAGTACTGTCACATTTCATATCACATATAGCATACATACATTTACATATTTATATTCATCTTCCCATATATAGAAAGCAGAGTGTGTTGTATAGAAATCTAAATAAATATCTTTAACAATATTAAAATCCAGATAATAGGGTGAATGTTTTTAATAAACTAGATATGTAAACCTTGAGGCCAGACAGAGCCATTGTAAGTAGAAAATAATGTAAACCGTTATACTTCATTACAGACAGTTGGTGAGATCGCTTGCTGGAGTATAGTAAACAATTCTGGCGTTTTATGTTTTGTAAGGAGATGAAAAGAAGAGGGGTGAAATACACATAGGGCCAGAGTCATTAACAACTACAATAAGTGTATATGATCTGCATTCAAGAACATCCCTACCATATTTTTGTGCTTTCTAGTCACTCAGAAAGATTACACTCTGTACATTTAGTCTACACTTTGTGGTAACCTTTATGAATCCCCCTCAATATTTAAGGCTGCAAGATAATCAGTAGGCAGACTAACATTAGGAGGAAGAAGGGGTATATATCTATATATATATATATATATATATATATATATATATATATTTATTTATTTATTTATTTATTCCAGTTTGGTGACTGGGGAGGTCCACTGGGCTCAAGAGCCCATTTTCAGTGGAGGCCCGGGGAGAAAAACTCCACATAACTAGTTACATAATAGTTTTACATTGTTAAGTTGCGAAGATTTGCAAGTTACATAAACATATAGAAATTCTTCACATTGATAAGTTACATATCATATTGAAATAGCACATGAAAGAAATTCTTTTACACTGCAAACAAGTTGCATAAACATATAGAAATATTTTACATTGCTAAGTTGTGTATCAAATTGAGATATCACACGAAAGATTCTTTTACATAGCATTCAGTATGGAGTTGTAAACAAAATTTTTACCAGGAAGGGAAGTGGATAGAGGAGGAGTCTAATACTTGGTAGCTATGAAGATTAAGTAGTTATGAAAGGACTGAAATTAGAGTCAAAGAGTGGTATGCTGGGAGGAGATAGCTTATGAGTTGTAGTCGGAGTATAAGTCAGTAGTTTGAAAGGTAATGAGTTTAGCCAGGAGAGAAGGAAGGGGAGAGTTTGGGAGGTATGGGGTGTGGAGTGCAGTTACATTTTCTGTGAAGAAGCAGGTAGGAGTGAAGTAGACTTTTGAAGGTATTTAGGTTGTCACAAGTTCTCAGGGTGGAGGGAAGGGCGTTCCATTTTTTAGCTAGGATGAATGATAGTAGAAGCTGACCAGCAGGACGCTTTGGTTTGTGGATGGTAATGAGGTTTTGGTGAGTGGATCTAAGGGGTCTTGGGGGGCTGTAAGGTTGGAGGATACTGGATAAAGCTGGGCAGCTGTTGGGTTGAAAAAAGTAATTTGTGGGCTAAGACAATTTGGAGGAAGTCTAGTTGATTGGGGAGTTCAAACCAATTTATGGTTAGTAGGGAGGAGCAGTGGTGGGAGGATGCTTTTGCAGTTGTGGCAAACCTGGAGATTTTGTTGTAGCATACTTCTAGCTTGGAGGTAAGGGTGGAAGATAGATTAGTAAGCAGAGGAGCGCCATAAAGGAGAGACGGGAGAAGATAAGTTGTGGCCAGGGTCAGTCTATTCGAGGGAGAGAGGAAGTGATTATTTCTGTAGACAAGGCCAAGTTTTATGTGGGTTTTCTTGATGTTGAGTTGGATACGGGTATTAAATTTTAGGTGTTCATCAATGGTGACCCCCAACAGTTTGGCGGAGGGAACAATATCAATGACAGAGTTGTTGAGGCTGGTAATTTGAAATGAGTGTTTGTCAATGTGGGTAGATTTGGAGGGAGTGAAAAGGA